>NC_069502.1:452723162-453023162 GCF_027579735.1 Bombina bombina
ATCCATTTTATTTTTGGCTATTTTTAAACCCTCTTCGCGTCTGCGCGAGGAACGAATACTATTTTCTAGCTCCTGTATTTGCAATCGTTTGTCTGTGACACAAAACGACATTTCGTCAATCATGCATATTAAGAGGGGCCAAGATTTTAGTATTAGTTCTTCTCGCTATTTGGGAGCTTTGCATTGATTAATCATTAATAATTCCTGGAAGAATTCATTCTCTTCATTCCACATATTATTATTAACGGTAATATTTTTAGCCCTAGTTTCAAGCGTATCCATAAAATCATTTAATTCACCCGCAATATTAAATTTCCCTTTAAGGTAACTTAAGATATCTTTCTTAAGGACCTGACCTTTAGTAATAGGTATGGTTATGGGACCAATTTCATTGCTATGTACAGAATTAAATGAGTCACTTCTGGCTACAGACATTATTATATTGGTTTAGTACTTAGTTAAACTAAAACGCTAATACAATTTTTGCCAATAAAAAGAGAGAAGAAAAAAAAAATTATATTTAAAAAAAAAAATATTATTAATTTTGAAATATGAAAAATTAATATTCCAAAATATGAAAAATTAATAATTTTGATTAATTTTGAAAATATGAAAAATTAATATTTTTGATTAATTTTGAAATATGAAAAATTAATATTTTTATTAATTTTTCAAAATTAATCTTTAATAATATTTCAAGATATTAATATCAATCTCGAAATATGAAAATCAATATTTCAACTTTTCAAAAATTATATCTTCAAAATATTAATATCAAAATATGAAACTTTTTCTCTCTTTTATAATAATTTCTATCTACCACAAATATATAATATCAAATATGATGGATATTATTAAATCTCAGAACAGTGCCTCCAATTATTATGTCAGTATATTTATGAAAATCTTAGTAGTGCTATCCAAATAATATATCAGTTTATGGCAGGGTTATAAACACAATACAAAAAAATAGAAACCGTAATCAACCATGCATCTACTAGACCATACAATTAATATAAATACCTGAACTCTTTTCTTTAGTTAATATCCATGAACATTTTTGAAATATATTTGCAATAAAAGAAATATGAACTAATATTATATGCGCTTGAAAACTATTTAAATATGCTATGCAAAATTCATACAAGCTTATCTTAAACCAGCCTTATTTACAAATCTTTTAACACAATGGGACTGAAAACCTCTAACATCCAAGCAATACAATTCTAAACTGTGCTCTTTCAACAATAGGATAATATGTATATTCTGTTATTTAACTGCAATTTATCCTAATACAAAATTAACTTACAATATCAGAACTTGCACAGATGAGTTACTTAACAAATCAGATACAGATTTAAACAATACCTAGGCTTATGACTACCAATTTAAAATACAATATACTTCACCAAATAAACAGCAATCCAGTTTCCAATATTTCTTAACAGGTCCAATTCACCTCAGAAATTCAAAATTGGGGTAAAGCATATGGAGTCCAATAGTAGGTGTGTGCTTTTTGCTTAATAACTGCAGCAGTTACTCCTTTCTGGATCAGTCAACACAACCCTATTTAGTCTCTATGCTGGGGTTTAAATCATCTGATCTCACCCCTCCCCTTTTTGATTATTTATCAGTCATTGGTGAATATTGGAAACGCCCACGGCCTTGTCCCTTGTCATTTGAATACCTTATATTTAACAGCCAAAAGGCTTTCTGGCTGTAGTTCTCTCATGGCAACACCGGGTGGCAGCATACAGTACAACATAGCAATACAATACAGCATTTCTGAACTTTTTTTTTTTTTTTTTTAAACAACTTAATTATTTTCATAAAGTGGTTATTTAATCAGATTACACTCTCTGCATTAATCATATGTAACCCCAATTACAGATGGTTAATATTAGGTTATTTTTTCTGATTATTCTGATACCAAATATGTTATATTATTAACATTTTATTATATTAAGGTAATTTAATATTGCTAATTATTAGCTTAAAATGCATTACAATTTTATCGGTATCCTGGCAATTATATGTGAATAATAGCTTATTTTTAATTCAGTATTGTACTGTATTCCAAGTGAATCCTGTCTATGTAGATCTGAAATAAAAAAAAAAAATGTTAATAATCACTTCTCTTCAGGTCCATAAACATCTATTCATGTTTTTAAACACACAGAGGCTAAGATATTCATGCTTTCAAAATATACACATATATATACACACACATATATATATATATATATATATACATCTCATATCCATTAAAATATATACAGTTGTTTTGAAATCATAATGTAAGCCATGTGCCTTCACTGTGTGCTGTATGTTCAGAGTCACACCTTAGCATTTGTCTGTGTTTTCTCTGTGTTATCTTAATCACCACATCTGGTATTAGTACTCACACAGCATGAGCCACTCAAATAAATCTGTGCTAATTACCCATCCCTTTTGAAAAATGCCTGTATTTTTCACATCTCCTCAGACGGATCGGCATCTTCCTTGGAGGAAACCCATATATGGGCACGTATCCTGCTCTAAGTATCAGCATGTTGTCATTTAACATTGGTTCCCAGGCAATCATGCAGAGGGTTAAAGAAACTGTGTTATATTTCAGTGTCTTGCTAAATTATACAATTGCATAATTTAGCATATTGAGTGTGTGAGATCTCCCAGAAACAAACCTTTGTCTAGAGACCATGGGCACATCCACAGATTTATTAAATAAAGATAAATATACTTCTATATATTATTTAATAATATTTCAAATACCTTGACATAAATCCCCCTTTCAAATTCAAAAATATGTAGGACACATGTATTTGAATTGGATCAAAGTTAGTGGTATTTGGTGAGGATGTTGACCGTACACATCATGGACAGTCGGGATATGACACTTCATTCTCCCTCTATGACTTGTAGTTGGGATCTGGGATGACATGCTCGCAGTTGATTTATATGGACCCATTTATCTATGAAACTTTCATTTTTGGGGATCCGTATTTTATAGGCCACTGGAGATATTTTGTCAGTAATGACAAAAGGACCTTTCCATGAGGGAAGAAATTTCTTCTCCCTAGCCTGATCTCTTCCAAAGTTATAAAGATAAACTTTATCATTTATTTCATATTCCTTTTTGGACGTTTTGAGATCATAATAGGTTTTAGTGGCAGTTGCGGCTCTTTCTAAATTCCTTTGAGCAAATGCAAAGGCATGTTGCAGATGTTTTCTTAAGTTCTCCACATATTGATGTGTATTGGCAGCGTTTATCAAGTTTTGGTCTGATGTACGGTACAGCAGATGTTGAGGTAGAACCATTCTTCTACCAGTCATCAGCTCAAAAGGTGACATTTTGGTAGCACTACTTGGAGTTGCTCTTAATGCCATTAAGACTAGAGGTAGTTTTACATCCCAGTCTTTACCTGTTTCACTCACAAACTTTTTGAGGATTTTAACAATGGACTGGTTGTAACGCTCTACACCGCCACTTGAGGCAGCTCTATAAGCAATATGGAGCTTTCTTTTAACCCCTAGTATTTTCCACATTTTTGTCATCACTTCACTAGTGAAGTGGGTCCCCCGATATGATTCGATTCTTTGGGGCAAACCAAATCTGGAAAATACATGGTTGATGAGCAATGCTGCACATGTTTCAGCACTATTGTTAGGTGCACTAATGCACTCTACCCATTTAGTGAACAGGCATGTCACGGTTAACATGTATTTGTTACCTCTTGATGATCTTGTTACTGGGCCAATAAAATCAATTTGTATATCTGACCATGGCATTACCATCCCCCTTTTCTGCAATGGCGCTCTATGCGTTGGTGCAGTGGGTTGGAACTGTGGACAGATTAAACACCCTTGACAGTAGGTTTGAACATCTTTCAACATGTGTGGCCAAAAAGCGTAATCACGCAATATTTCATAAGTGAGTTTGGCACCGCGATGACCAGATGTAGGAGCATCATGGGCATGTTGAAGCATTAGACCTCGGAACTTGGTGGGTACTACCCACTGCTGGATGCCAGTTTTGGAGGTTCTAATTAACAAACCATCCTGTAACTTGAATTGTGATCTAGATCTTATTAAGATTCTAAGATCTTCTTTGCCAATACAATCATCTTTTGAGATGGGGTTGCTTTCAGGATCTTCTATGTGTTTATAGAAGATGCCTACAATGGGGTCTTCTTTTTGACTAGTGATCAGGTCCTCACTAGGAGAATCCTGACTCCATTGTACCAAGTTAGGCTCACTCTTTTGTTTTGCCTGGTTTCTGGTAATGGCTTCTATCTGAATTGCACCCATTAAGTGGTCAATATTAAGGAGTTCTCCAGTTATGGCTCCTTGTTTGGCTAATGAATCCGCAAGATCATTGCCTTCCTTATCAGGACCTAGAACTCTGGAATGACCCTTGGTCTTTTTCCAGTGTATGGTTAAATCATTGGATACTACCAGATTATCAATCTCGCAGAACAACTTGCCATGCCTGACTGGTTTGTTATTGCTTTTCTGCATGCCATTTCTTTTCCAAGTTGGCAGGTATTCAACAAAACTGTCACGCGCATAATTTGAGTCAGTTATGATCACAAATTCATGAATACCATGTTCAATAGCCATTTCAATGGTTTTGAAAACAGCAGTTAGTTCTGCAACTTGACTGGATCTTGGTCTAATGTTGAAACCTATAGATATATTTGGGAATCCATTTGCCCCAGTTATACCAATGCCAGCGACTAATCTGCGCTCATTATCAATAGTGGCATGGTAAGAACAACCATCAACATACACCCAAGGTAATGTTTGACAATGGTCCTCATTGTATATTTTATATGGGGAAAGCAATTGTTCCTCCAGAAAATCATCTTCTGATAATTCTTTCCCAGGATCTCTAGCAGTACAGTCGTGGAGCTCAGCAAGCCCTTGTGCGACTGGATTCTTTTTATTCTGCTTGTAGCGAATTTCTAATGGCCAGCCTTGTAAGGAAAGAGTCCACGCTGTTATGCGGCTATTAGACAATTTCCCATCTCTTATTCTCTCACTTTGCAAATATAGCAAGGGTTGGTGGGCCGTTTCTACAATAATTTTCTCGCCCTGTATATAGCTGCGGAAATTTTGTAGAGCCCATACAGTAGATAAGAGGGCTTTTTCGCAATCGCTAAATTTTATTTCTACTGGGGATAGATTTTTGCTCGCATACGTAATGGCTTTGTTCAAATTATCATGCTTTTGGTATAAAACAGCACTCATGCTTATATCTGTGTAACCTGTCTCTAAGAAGAAAGGTTTACCACCTTCAG
The DNA here is from genome assembly GCF_027579735.1 of Bombina bombina. Lineage (NCBI taxonomy): Eukaryota > Metazoa > Chordata > Amphibia > Anura > Bombinatoridae > Bombina > Bombina bombina. The sequence continues at coordinate 452,728,463 of NC_069502.1, forward strand.
GGTACGCTAAGCAAGGTGCTTGAGTGAGTTTTCTCTTCAGCTCTCTGATGGCTGTATCTTGAGACTCACTCCAGTGCCATTTCACATCCTTCTTTAGAAGAAGTAGTAGTGGTTTAGCTAATTCCGCATAATTATCAATGAATTTGCGAGAATAATTTGTCATACCCAGGAATGATCTCAATTACTTTAAGTTAGTTGGGTTTTTAGAATTTACTATAGCTTCCACCTTTTTCTTTTGGGGATTTAATCCTCCAGAGGTAACTTCATGTCCCAAGAAGTTTACACGAGTGCGGCACCATTGAGCTTTTTGTAGGGATAATTTGACACCTGCCCTTTTAAGTTGGCTGAGGACGTGTTTAAGCTCTGCGATGTGTTTTTCAAAGTCTGTGCTTTTGATTAAAACATCATCAACATAAGATAAGGTCCCCCTTTCCAGTGCATCAGGCATAGCCTTATGCATGAATACAGCAAATTCATGTCCAGAATTTATGTATCCAAATGGAAGTCTCTGGAATGCATATTGGACCTTTTGGAAAGAGAATGCCAGCTTATATTGGTCCTCTTCATGTACCTTTATGGTCCAATATCCCTGCGCACAATCAATGGCAGTGAATATTTTGGATCCCTGCATTTGTGCTAGGCATTGGTCAATATATGGCACAGGCCAGCCAGACATGTATACTCGTTTATTTAGCTGTCTTAAGTCAGCACACAAACGCCATTGTCCATTGGGCTTAAGGACACCTAGAATAGGATTATTATAAGAGCCGTGCACCTGTCTGATAATACCTCTTTCTTCCAAATTCCTTATGATCTCTGCAAGAGAATCATATGAGGCTAAGGGAAGTCTGTATTGTTTGACAAATACAGGTGGTGCATCGGGATCTGTTTGTATTCTTGCAATGTGCAAGTCTGTAGTACCACAGTCATAAGAATCCTTAGCAAAAATATCCTTGTACTCCATCAGGAGTTCTCGCAGCTGTTGGCGTTCATCATCGCTGGAACAGCCATTAGCTAAGGATATTTGCTCTTCGACTATTTGCTGAAATCCTGGAAAGATTTCAGTCTGTCCTATTTCATAGGCTTCTTCCAGTCTAGAGGTGAGATCCCCTTGATTATAATTTACATTGCTCCCATGACTCTGGGTATTGGGGTAATCTTGCTGTTTGATTGGCTGATCAAACACTAGAGAGGCTTCTTCAATTTTACAGATGCCTTCCTCTGAGCTGAAGGGATAAATAGATTGAACATTAAATAGACCCTCTGGCATGGATGCAAAGGATTGTTCTATTAATTGTTCTTCAGTTAAGTATCCCTCAGGTATTAGCCCAATTACATTATTCTGGAATCCAAAAGTATAATAACTTGATTCCAGTGCATATCCTATGGTAGTTCCCTTGGATAATGTTATATCCTGTGGGGTCATGTTATGCACAACAATATGTATTGGAACAGTTCCAATATTCACCATAGGGGTGTAAGTCACTGTGATACCCAGATTTTGTATTCTATGGGAGAGGCAAATCAGTGTTTCAGAAGTTTTTAATTTCTGACCTGTCTTTACCTGTAAGGGTAAGAGAAATTTATCAGCCCCAGCATGAATTATGATATCGCTAGATACCTGCATATTCACAGCATATGGCAATTGCTGGTTTGATTTCAGGGCTGCATTTTCATCCTGAAATACTTCAGGGTCCCCCTTTAACCTGCTCCAGAGGCAAGAGTTAATCAAATCTATTTGTATGGCATATCTATGTAAGATATCATTGCCAATGTATATTTGATTATGGGGAGTATTTAAAACTAAAAACAGGTGCTTCACTGACTTATTACCAATAGAGATAGATAATAAGCACTTAGCTGTGATGTTATAGCTTTCAAACCTGTCATCCAGGCCGTTGACACAGTGGTCTTGGGGAGAAAGATATTTAATCACTTTAGGTTCAACTATTTGCGCTAATAAACCTTCGCTTATATAGCTAGCTTCCTGTTTTAAGTTTATTTTAGCATACTTGGTTTTACCAAGGTCATGCACTTGAATAGGGATAAATAGATCCTCTTTAACTCTCTCAATCCCTGTGAGGTATTGAGCATGGCCTCCCCCCTTAGGGATTTTATGATCCCCCTTGTGGAGTGATATGGTTAATATATCGCCATCTAGGGAAATATTCGCTATCTTTCCAGGCGAAATTTTAAAAGTATTACCATCAGAGCCACTAAAAGGAGTCTGATCATCTATTTGTAGAATAGTGATTTCAGGTGCAGAGTTATTCCTGAAATGAACCTCCACAGCATCTGGTTTCTCTTCCACCACGTGACAGCTATGTCGGGTGCAAGATATACCAGATTTTTCATAATTGATAGGCCGTTTAACTTGTGACCAAATTACATTATTTATGCAATCAATTATGGTGCTTAATCGTTTCAGGAGATCACTACCAATAATTAAACGATCAGTTGGCAGATCCACTATAATGACAGGGTGTCTTATGACCCTGTTCCCCAATTTAAATTTTAACCAGGCAGTACCGTAGACTTTTAGGGAGTCACCCCCAACACCTATTAGAGAACCATCAAATTCTTTTATTTTAGGTTTGTGGGGTGTTAGCTCATTTAGCTGTGTGTAGTACCTGTGGGATAAGATAGTTGCCTGTGACCCAGTGTCAATTAATCCCTTGATAGGGTTGGAGACTGAATCTTGCAGCTCAACTAATACATAATATCTTCCTGCAGTTTCTACCATTTCACACATAAAGTTGGCGTTATCATACATTTGTGGGCTTCGCCACGTGTTACCTGAGTTTGCCATGCTTTCTGATGCAGAAGAATCTTCATACCTACCTGTTTCCTCTAGGACAGGTTCGGCTGGATTCTTGTGTACTGCATCTGTGGAGATAAGGTTAAGAGAATGCTGCAAAGGAAGAGGTTTGTTAATTTTTCGCGGATGAGGTTGTCTGTCATCACAGCTAAATTGTCTGTTTTTGGTCTGTGGGGAGAGAACATGATTAGTATCATTGATATTTATTATTACATTTTGTACATCTCTCCCCTCCCCCTCAGGAGATACTGCAGTATTTATGACTGTGCCTGTGGTCCACTGCTGACCACTGGCTGTACCCCTAAAAAAGTATTGTTCGGTTGCTGAGCCGTAGATTTTTGACTCATATTAGCGATTTGTTCGCTCAACCGATTTAACTGGGTAAACAGCATATCTACCTGATTGTACAAGTTTCCTCTACCCCTGGGCCTATCTTTTGGTGCCCCATTGTACTGATTCCTGGACCATTGGGTTCCCTCAGAATCAGGGCCACTATTTCTATTCTGGCGTGGTTGCCCCTGGGGTTCAGCTTGTTCAGTATTAGTACTTTGGGGAGCATTATATACCTGGGGTGTCTGGTTACCCTGAGAATATCTTCGCCGCCTATTTTATCTACCCTTGCGCGGATACCAATTATTTGGTGAGTATTCTCTTTGTGAGTAATTATTCACCTGATTATGTCCCCCACTTTGGTTATAGTCTCCCTGCACCTCAACCTGTGTAGGGGGAGGGGCAGAATTAAACCTCTGTGGAGATGGCCTGTTTTGACTGGCCACCTCTGCATAAGTCCTCTTTTTAGACTCCAAATTGAGGGGGCTAGGTGACACCCTAGTTTCTGCCACAATTTTGGGTTTTGACTCCTTTTTAACCCCCTGCTCACTGGACTGCTGAATAGAGTATAACTTCGTACTCTCTTTGATCAGCCATTCCAATGAGCAGTCCTCATCAAAATCTCTAGCTAAGTTGATTTTGATGGGTGTAGGCAGTGCTTCAAAAAATAAATTTACAAATTCAGAGCCATCAAATTTGGGATTATCTTCAGCCATACTGTACGCATTTTTCAATACAGAAAGGAATTCGATTGGACTCTGATTCGCACAACACTTTAAACCATATACCGCTATTTTCGCGGCAGTTTTAGTGCGATATTGCCCGAATTCTTTTCTGCATTGTCGTTTTACCCCATTCCAGGAATGAATATTCATATCCTTTAGTGAAGCAAAGAATTTGTGATGCTTACTGTCAAATACCCAAGGCAGAAATTCAATTTTCAATTTCTCACTTGTAACATTCATTATAGCTAACGCATTTTCAAAAGCCTGTAAATGATCAATTACAGATGTTGTTCCCTTATTGGAGAATATAGGTACTGCGCGTTGTACGAAGGTGATTATTTTATGGGAATCATAGACTTTATCAGACTTACTTTGGGCTTCTGTGTTAGAGTTCCCCTCCCCCGCGCCAGCTGTGCTACAGCAATCCTCTGGATTTACATCCTGAGGGGATTGTCTATTCGGGAAATCTATTTCTGACCCGTTAGGGGTCGTTTGTCTATATTGTTCTATACATTTCTGTACCTCGTCCCTGACGCGTTCGCTAAAGGAGTTAGCATTATCTGTAATATTCTCACTGTTAACATAAGGGTTTTCATTATGGCGATATGACCTTTTTAAATCGCTTAATTCTCTCTGGCTTTGCGCAAGCTGTTTATTTAAATCTTGTATCTGCGCGATTAAGTCTATTTTATGCTTATCTAAGGCGGCTAGGTTTTGGGCAAATTCATCCATTTTATTTTTGGCTATTTTTAAACCCTCTTCGCGTCTGCGCGAGGAACGAATACTATTTTCTAGCTCCTGTATTTGCAATCGTTTGTCTGTGACACAAAACGACATTTCGTCAATCATGCATATTAAGAGGGGCCAAGATTTTAGTATTAGTTCTTCTTGCTTTTTGGGAGCTTTGCATTGATTAATCATTAATAATTCCTGGAAGAATTCATTCTCTTCATTCCACATATTATTATTAACGGTAATATTTTTAGCCCTAGTTTCAAGCGTATCCATAAAATCATTTAATTCACCCGCAATATTAAACTTCCCTTTAAGGTAACTTAAGATATCTTTCTTAAGGACCTGACCTTTAGTAATAGGTATGGTTATGGGACCAATTTCATTGCTATGTACAGAATTAAATGAGTCACTTCTGGCTACAGACATTATTATATTGGTTTAGTACTTAGTTAAACTAAAACGCTAATACAATTTTTGCCAATAAAAAGAGAGAAGAAAAAAAAAATTATATTTAAAAAAAAAAATATTATTAATTTTGAAATATGAAAAATTAATATTCCAAAATATGAAAAATTAATAATTTTGATTAATTTTGAAAATATGAAAAATTAATATTTTTGATTAATTTTGAAATATGAAAAATTAATATTTTTATTAATTTTTCAAAATTAATCTTTAATAATATTTCAAGATATTAATATCAATCTCGAAATATGAAAATCAATATTTCAACTTTTCAAAAATTATATCTTCAAAATATTAATATCAAAATATAAAACTTTTTCTCTCTTTTATAATAATTTCTATCTACCACAAATATATAATATCAAATATGATGGATATTATTAAATCTCAGAACAGTGCCTCCAATTATTATGTCAGTATATTTATGAAAATCTTAGTAGTGCTATCCAAATAATATATCAGTTTATGGCAGGGTTATAAACACAATACAAAAAATAGAAACCGTAATCAACCATGCATCTACTAGACCATACAATTAATATAAATACCTGAACTCTTTTCTTTAGTTAATATCCATGAACATTTTTGAAATATATTTGCAATAAAAGAAATATGAACTAATATTATATGCGCTTGAAAACTATTTAAATATGCTATGCAAAATTCATACAAGCTTATCTTAAACCAGCCTTATTTACAAATCTTTTAACACAATGGGACTGAAAACCTCTAACATCCAAGCAATACAATTCTAAACTGTGCTCTTTCAACAATAGGATAATATGTATATTCTGTTATTTAACTGCAATTTATCCTAATACAAAATTAACTTACAATATCAGAACTTGCACAGATGAGTTACTTAACAAATCAGATACAGATTTAAACAATACCTAGGCTTATGACTACCAATTTAAAATACAATATACTTCACCAAATAAACAGCAATCCAGTTTCCAATATTTCTTAACAGGTCCAATTCACCTTAGAAATTCAAAATTGGGGTAAAGCATATAGAGTCCAATAGTAGGTGTGTGCTTTTTGCTTAATAACTGCAGCAGTTACTCCTTTCTGGATCAGTCAACACAACCCTTTTTAGTCTCTATGCTGGGGTTTAAGTCATCTGATCTCACCCCTCCCCTTTTTGATTATTTATCAGTCATTGGTGAATATTGGAAACGCCCACGGCCTTGTCCCTTGTCATTTGAATACCTTATATTTAACAGCCAAAAGGCTTTCTGGCTGTAGTTCTCTCATGGCAACACCGGGTGGCAGCATACAGTACAACATAGCAATACAATACAGCATTTCTGAACTTTTTTTTTTTTTTTTAAACAACTTAATTATTTTCATAAAGTGGTTATTTAATCAGATTACACTCTCTGCATTAATCATATGTAACCCCAATTACAGATGGTTAATATTAGGTTATTTTTTCTGATTATTCTGATACCAAATATGTTATATTATTAACATTTTATTATATTAAGGTAATTTAATATTGCTAATTATTAGCTTAAAATGCTTAAAATGCATTACAATTTTATCGGTATCCTGGCATTTATATGTGAATAATAGCTTATTTTTAATTCAGTATTGTACTGTATTCCAAGTGAATCCTGTCTATGTAGATCTGAAATAAAAAAAATAAATGTTAATAATCACTTCTCTTCAGGTCCATAAACATCTATTCATGTTTTTAAACACACAGAGGCTAAGATATTCATGCTTTCAAAATATACACATATATATACACACACATATATACATGTATCCTGCTCTAAGTATCAGCATGTTGTCATTTAACATTGGTTCCCAGGCAATCATGCAGAGGGTTAAAGAAACTGTGTTATATTTCAGTGTCTTGCTAAATTATACAATTGCATAATTTAGCATATTGAGTGTGTGAGATCTCCCAGAAACAAACCTTTGTCTAGAGACCATGGGCACATCCACAGATTTATTAAATAAAGATAAATATACTTCTATATATTATTTAATAATATTTCAAATACCTTGACATAAATCCCCCTTTCAAATTCAAAAATATGTAGGACACATGTATTTGAATTGGATCAAAGTTAGTGGTATTTGGTGAGGATGTTGACCGTACACATCATGGACAGTCTTCTATGTAGATAGTCTGTCAATTTTGAGCCTTCATGTTCATCATCTGGTCATCTTTAAACTACAGTCGGTCTTTAGTTCATTTCGGGATATGACACTTCATTCTCCCTCTATGACTTGTAGTTGGGATCTGGGATGACATGCTCGCAGTTGATTTATATGGACCCATTTATCTATGAAACTTTCATTTTTGGGGATCCGTATTTTATAGGCCACTGGAGATATTTTGTCAGTAATGACAAAAGGACCTTTCCATGAGGGAAGAAATTTCTTCTCCCTAGCCTGATCTCTTCCAAAGTTATAAAGATAAACTTTATCATTTATTTCATATTCCTTTTTGGACGTTTTGAGATCATAATAGGTTTTAGTGGCAGTTGCGGCTCTTTCTAAATTCCTTTGAGCAAATGCAAAGGCATGTTGCAGGTGTTTTCTTAAGTTCTCCACATATTGATGTGTATTGGCAGCGTTTATCAAGTTTTGGTCTGATGTACGGTACAGCAGATGTTGAGGTAGAACCATTCTTCTACCAGTCATCAGCTCAAAAGGTGACATTTTGGTAGCACTACTTGGAGTTGCTCTTAATGCCATTAAGACTAGAGGTAGTTTTACATCCCAGTCTTTACCTGTTTCACTCACAAACTTTTTGAGGATTTTAACAATGGACTCATTGTAACACTCTACACCGCCACTTGAGGCAGCTCTATAAGCAATATGGAGCTTTCTTTTAACCCCTAGTATTTTCCACATTTTTGTCATCACTTCGCTAGTGAAGTGGGTCCCCCGATCTGATTCGATTCTTTGGGGCAAACCAATTCTGGAAAATACATGGTTGATGAGCAATGCTGCACATGTTTCAGCACTATTGTTAGGTGCACTAATGCACTCTACCCATTTAGTGAACAGGCATGTCACGGTTAACATGTATTTGTTACCTCTTGATGATCTTGTTACTGGGCCAATAAAATCAATTTGTATATCTGACCATGGCATTACCATCCCCCTTTTCTGCAATGGCGCTCTATGCGTTGGTGCAGTGGGTTGGAACTGTGGACAGATTAAACACCCTTGACAGTAGGTTTGAACATCTTTCAACATGTGTGGCCAAAAAGCGTAATCACGCAATATTTCATAAGTGAGTTTGGCACCGCGATGACCAGATGTAGGAGCATCATGGGCATGTTGAAGCATTAGACCTCGGAACTTGGTGGGTACTACCCACTGCTGGATGCCAGTTTTGGAGGTTCTAATTAACAAACCATCCTGTAACTTGAATTGTGATCTAGATCTTATTAAGATTCTAAGATCTTCTTTGCCAATACAATCATCTTTTGAGATGGGGTTGCTTTCAGGATCTTCTATGTGTTTATAGAAGATGCCTACAATGGGGTCTTCTTTTTGACTAGTGATCAGGTCCTCACTAGGAGAATCCTGACTCCATTGTACCAAGTTAGGCTCACTCTGTTGTTTTGCCTGGTTTCTGGTAATGGCTTCTATCTGAATTGCACCCATTAAGTGGTCAATATTAAGGAGTTCTCCAGTTATGGCTCCTTGTTTGGCTAATGAATCCGCAAGATCATTGCCTTCCTTATCAGGACCTAGAACTCTGGAATGACCCTTGGTCTTTTTCCAGTGTATGGTTAAATCATTGGATACTACCAGATTATCAATCTCGCAGAACAACTTGCCATGCCTGACTGGTTTGTTATTGCTTTTCTGCATGCCATTTCTTTTCCAAGTTGGCAGGTATTCAACAAAACTGTCACGCACATAATGTGAGTCAGTTATGATCACAAATTCATGAATACCGTGTTCAATAGCCATTTCAATGGTTTTGAAAACAGCAGTTAGTTCTGCAACTTGACTGGATCTTGGTCCAATGTTGAAACCTATAGATATATTTGGGAATCCATTTGCCCCAGTTATACCAATGCCAGCGACTAATCTGCGCTCATTATCAATAGTGGCATGGTAAGAACAACCATCAACATACACCCAAGGTAATGTTTGACAATGGTCCTCATTGTATATTTTATATGGGGAAAGAAATTGTTCCTCCAGAAAATCATCTTCTGATAATTCTTCCCCAGGATCTCTAGCAGTACAGTCGTGGAGCTCAGCAAGCCCTTGTGCGACTGGATTCTTTTTATTCTGCTTGTAGCGAATTTCTAATGGCCAGCCTTGTAAGGAAAGAGTCCACGCTGTTATGCGGCTATTAGACAAATTCCCATCTCTTATTCTCTCACTTTGCAAATATAGCAAAGGTTGGTGGGCCGTTTCTACAATAATTTTCTCGCCCTGTATATAGCTGCGAAAATTTTGTAGAGCCCATACAGTAGATAAGAGGGCTTTCTCGCAATCGCTAAATTTTATTTCTACTGGGGATAGATTTTTGCTCGCATACGTAATGGCTTTGTTCAAATTATCATGCTTTTGGTATAAAACAGCACTCATGCTTATATCTGTGTAACCTGTCTCTAAGAAGAAAGGTTTACCACCTTCAGGGTACGCCAAGCAAGGTGCTTGAGTGAGTTTTCTCTTCAGCTCTCTGATGGCTGTATCTTGAGACTCACTCCAGTGCCATTTCACATCCTTCTTTAGAAGAAGTAGTAGTGGTTTAGCTAATTCCGCATAATTATCAATGAATTTGCGAGAATAATTTGTCATACCCAGGAATGATCTCAATTCCTTTAAGTTAGTTGGGTTTTTAGAATTTACTATAGCTTCCACCTTTTTCTTTTGGGGATTTAATCCTTCAGAGGTAACTTCATGTCCCAAGAAGTTTACACGAGTGCGGCACCATTGAGCTTTTTGTAGGGATAATTTGACACCTGCCCTTTTAAGTTGGCTGAGGACGTGTTTAAGCTCTGCGATGTGTTTTTCAAAGTCTGTGCTTTTGATTAAAACATCATCAACATAAGATAAGGTCCCCCTTTCCAGTGCATCAGGCATAGCCTTATGCATGAATACAGCAAATTCATGTCCAGAATTTATGTATCCAAATGGAAGTCTCTGGAATGCATATTGGACCTTTTGGAAAGAGAATGCCAGCTTATATTGGTCCTCTTCATGTACCTTTATGGTCCAATATCCCTGCGCACAATCAATGGCAGTGAATATTTTGGATCCCTGCATTTGTGCTAGGCATTGGTCAATATATGGCACAGGCCAGCCAGACATGTATACTCGTTTGTTTAGCTGTCTTAAGTCAGCACACAAACGCCATTGTCCATTGGGCTTAAGGACACCTAGAATAGGATTATTATAAGAGCTGTGCACCTGTCTGATAATACCTCTTTCTTCCAAATTCCTTATGATCTCTGCAAGAGAATCATATGAGGCTAAGGGAAGTCTGTATTGTTTGACAAATACAGGTGGTGCATCGGGATCTGTTTGTATTCTTGCAATGTGCAAGTCTGTAGTACCACAGTCATAAGAATCCTTAGCAAAAATATCCTTGTACTCCATCAGGAGTTCTCACAGCTGTTGGCGTTCATCATCGCTGGAACAGCCATTAGCTAAGGATATTTGCTCTTCGACTATTTGCTGAAATCCTGGAAAGATTTCAGGCTGTCCTATTTCATAGGCTTCTTCCAGTCTAGAGGTGAGATCCCCTTGATTATAATTTACATTGCTCCCATGACTCTGGGTATTGGGGTAATCTTGCTGTTTGATTGGCTGATCAAACACTAGAGAGGCTTCTTCAATTTTACAGATGCCTTCCTCTGAGCTGAAGGGATAAATAGATTGAACATTAAATAGACCCTCTGGCATGGATGCAAAGGATTGTTCTATTAATTGTTCTTCAGTTAAGTATCCCTCAGGTATTAGCCCAATTACATTATTCTGGAATCCAAAAGTATAATAATTTGATTCCAGTGCATATCCTATGGTAGTTCCCTTGGATAATGTTATATCCTGTGGGGTCATGTTATGCACAACAATATGTATTGGAACAGTTCCAATATTCACCATAGGGGTGTAAGTCACTGTGATACCCAGATTTTGTATTCTATGGGAGAGGCAAATCAGTGTTTCAGAAGTTTTTAATTTCTGACCTCTCTTTACCTGTAAGGGTAAGAGAAATTTATCAGCCCCAGCAGGAATTATGATATCGCTACATACCTGCATATTCACAGCATATGGCAATTGCTGGTTTGATTTCAGGGCTGTATTTTCATCCTGAAATACTTCAGGGTCCCCCTTTAACCTGCTCCAGAGGCAAGAGTTAATCAAATCTATTTGTATGGCATATCTATGTAAGATATCATTGCCAATGTATATTTGATTATGGGGAGTATTTAAAACTAAAAACAGGTGCTTCACTGACTTATTACCAATAGAGATAGATAATAAGCACTTAGCTGTGATGTTATAGCTTTCAGACCTGTCATCCAGGCCGTTGACACAGTGGTCTTGGGGAGAAAGATATTAAATAACTTTAGGTTCAGCTAGTTGCGCTAATAAACCTTCGCTTATATAGCTAGCTTCCTGTTTTAAGTTTATTTTAGCATACTTGGTTTTACCAAGGTCATGCACTTGTATAGGGATAAATAGATCCTCTTTAACTCTCTCAATCCCTGTGAGGTATTGAGCGTGGCCTCCCCCCTTGTGGAGTGATATGGTTAATATATCGCCATCTAGGGAAATATTCGCTATCTTTCCAGGCGAAATTTTAAAAGTATTACCATCAGAGCCACTAAAAGGAGTCTGATCATCTATTTGTAGAATAGTGATTTCAGGTGCAGAGTTATTCCTGAAATGAATCTCCACAGCATCTGGTTTCTCTTCCACCACGTGACAGCTATGTCGGGTGCAAGATATACCAGATTTTTCATAATTGATAGGCCGTTTAACTTGTGACCAAATTACATTATTTATGCAATCAATTATGGTGCTTAATCGTTTCAGGAGATCACTACCAATAATTAAACTATCAGTTGGCAGATCCACTATAATGACAGGGTGTCTTATGACCCTGTTCCCCAATTTAAATTTTAACCAGGCAGTACCATAGACTTTTAGGGAGTCACCCCCAACACCTGTTAGAGAACCATCAAATTCTTTTATTTTAGGTTTGTAGGGTGTTAGCTCATTTAGCTGTGTGTAGTACCTGTGGGATAAGATAGTTGCCTGTGACACAGTGTCAATTAATCCCCTGATAGGGTTGGAGACTGAATCTTGCAGCTCAACTAATACATAATATCTTCCTGCAGTTTCTACCATTTCACACATAAAGTTGGCGTTATCATACATTTGTGGGCTTCGCCACGTGTTACCTGAGTTTGCCATGCTTTCTGATGCAGAAGAATCTTCATACCTACCTGTTTCCTCTAGGACAGGTTCGGCTGGATTCTTGTGCACTGCATCTGTGGAGATAAGGTTAAGAGAATGCTGCAAAGGAAGAGGTTTGTTAATTTTTCCCGGATGAGGTTGTCTGTCATCACAGCTAAATTGTCCGTTTTTGGTCTGTGGGGAGAGAACATGATTAGTATCATTGATATTTATTATTACATTTTGTACATCTCTCCCCTCCCCCTCAGGAGATACTGCAGTATTTATGACTGTGCCTGTGGTCCACTGCTGACCACTGGCTGTACCCCTAAAAAAGTATTGTTCGGTTGCTGAGCCGTAGATTTTTGACTCATATTAGCGATTTGTTCGCTCAACCGATTTAACTGGGTAAACAGCATATCTACCTGATTGTACAAGTTTCCTCTACCCCTGGGCCTATCTCTTGGTGCCCCATTGTACTGATTCCTGGACCATTGGGTTCCCTCAGAATCAGGGCCACTATTTCTATTCTGGCGTGGTTGCCCCTGGGGTTCAGCTTGTTCAGTATTAGTACTTTGGGGAGCATTATATACCTGGGGTGTCTGGTTACCCTGAGAATATCTTCGCCGCCTATTTTATCTACCCTTGCGTGGATACCAATTATTTGGTGAGTATTCTCTTTGTGAGTAATTATTCACCTGATTATGTCTCCCACTTTGGTTATAGTCTCCCTGCGCCTCAACCTGTGTAGGGGGAGGGGCAGAATTAAACCTCTGTGGAGATGGCCTGTTTTGACTTGCCACCTCTGCATAAGTCCTCTTTTTAGACTCCAAATTGAGGGGGCTAGGTGACACCCTAGTTTCTGCCACAATTTTGGGTTTTGACTCCTTTTTAACCCCCTGCTCACTGGACTGCTGAATAGAGTATAACTTCGTACTCTCTTTGATCAGCCATTCCAATGAGCAGTCCTCATCAAAATCTCTAGCTAAGTTGATTTTGATGGGTGTAGGCAGTGCTTCAAAAAATAAATTTACAAATTCAGAGCCATCAAATTTGGGATTATCTTCAGCCATACTGTACGCATTTTTCAATACAGAAAGGAATTCGATTGGACTCTGATTCGCACGACACTTTAAACCATATACCGCTATTTTCGCGGCAGTTTTAGTGCGATATTGCCCGAATTCTTTTCTGCATTGTCGTTTTACCCCATTTCAGGAATGAATATTCATATCCTTTAGTGAAGCAAAGAATTTGTGATGCTTACTGTCAAATACCCAAGGCAGAAATTCAATTTTTAATTTCTCACTTGTAACATTCATTATAGCTAACGCATTTTCAAAAGCCTGTAAATGATCAATTACAGATGTTGTTCCCTTATTGGAGAATATAGGTACTGCGCGTTGTACGAAGGTGATTATTTTATGGGAATCATAGACTTTATCAGACTTACTTTGGGCTTCTGTGTTAGAGTTTCCCTCCCCCGCGCCAGCTGCGCTACAGCAATCCTCTGGATTTACATCCTGAGGGGATTGTCTATTCGGGAAATCTATTTCTGACCCGTTAGGGGTCGTTTGTCTATATTGTTCTATACATTTCTGTACCTCGTCCCTGACGCGTTCGCTAAAGGAGTTAGCATTATCTGTAATATTCTCACTGTTAACATAAGGGTTTTCATTATGGCGATATGACCTTTTTAAATCGCTTAATTCTCTCTAGCTTTGCACAAGCTGTTTATTTAAATCTTGTATCTGCGCGATTAAGTCTATGTTATGCTTATCTAAGGCGGCTAGGTTTTGGGCAAATTCATCCATTTTATTTTTGGCTATTTTTAAACCCTCTTCGCGTCTGCGCGAGGAACGAATACTATTTTCTAGCTCCTGTATTTGCAATCGTTTGTCTGTGACACAAAACGACATTTCGTCAATCATGCATATTAAGAGGGGCCAAGATTTTAGTATTAGTTCTTCTCGCTATTTGGGAGCTTTGCATTGATTAATCATTAATAATTCCTGGAAGAATTCATTCTCTTCATTCCACATATTATTATTAACGGTAATATTTTTAGCCCTAGTTTCAAGCGTATCCATAAAATCATTTAATTCACCCGCAATATTAAATTTCCCTTTAAGGTAACTTAAGATATCTTTCTTAAGGACCTGACCTTTAGTAATAGGTATGGTTATGGGACCAATTTCATTGCTATGTACAGAATTAAATGAGTCACTTCTGGCTACAGACATTATTATATTGGTTTAGTACTTAGTTAAACTAAAACGCTAATACAATTTTTGCCAATAAAAAGAGAGAAGAAAAAAAAAATTATATTTAAAAAAAAAAATATTATTAATTTTGAAATATGAAAAATTAATATTCCAAAATATGAAAAATTAATAATTTTGATTAATTTTGAAAATATGAAAAATTAATATTTTTGATTAATTTTGAAATATGAAAAATTAATATTTTTATTAATTTTTCAAAATTAATCTTTAATAATATTTCAAGATATTAATATCAATCTCGAAATATGAAAATCAATATTTCAACTTTTCAAAAATTATATCTTCAAAATATTAATATCAAAATATGAAACTTTTTCTCTCTTTTATAATAATTTCTATCTACCACAAATATATAATATCAAATATGATGGATATTATTAAATCTCAGAACAGTGCCTCCAATTATTATGTCAGTATATTTATGAAAATCTTAGTAGTGCTATCCAAATAATATATCAGTTTATGGCAGGGTTATAAACACAATACAAAAAAATAGAAACCGTAATCAACCATGCATCTACTAGACCATACAATTAATATAAATACCTGAACTCTTTTCTTTAGTTAATATCCATGAACATTTTTGAAATATATTTGCAATAAAAGAAATATGAACTAATATTATATGCGCTTGAAAACTATTTAAATATGCTATGCAAAATTCATACAAGCTTATCTTAAACCAGCCTTATTTACAAATCTTTTAACACAATGGGACTGAAAACCTCTAACATCCAAGCAATACAATTCTAAACTGTGCTCTTTCAACAATAGGATAATATGTATATTCTGTTATTTAACTGCAATTTATCCTAATACAAAATTAACTTACAATATCAGAACTTGCACAGATGAGTTACTTAACAAATCAGATACAGATTTAAACAATACCTAGGCTTATGACTACCAATTTAAAATACAATATACTTCACCAAATAAACAGCAATCCAGTTTCCAATATTTCTTAACAGGTCCAATTCACCTCAGAAATTCAAAATTGGGGTAAAGCATATGGAGTCCAATAGTAGGTGTGTGCTTTTTGCTTAATAACTGCAGCAGTTACTCCTTTCTGGATCAGTCAACACAACCCTATTTAGTCTCTATGCTGGGGTTTAAATCATCTGATCTCACCCCTCCCCTTTTTGATTATTTATCAGTCATTGGTGAATATTGGAAACGCCCACGGCCTTGTCCCTTGTCATTTGAATACCTTATATTTAACAGCCAAAAGGCTTTCTGGCTGTAGTTCTCTCATGGCAACACCGGGTGGCAGCATACAGTACAACATAGCAATACAATACAGCATTTCTGAACTTTTTTTTTTTTTTTTTAAACAACTTAATTATTTTCATAAAGTGGTTATTTAATCAGATTACACTCTCTGCATTAATCATATGTAACCCCAATTACAGATGGTTAATATTAGGTTATTTTTTCTGATTATTCTGATACCAAATATGTTATATTATTAACATTTTATTATATTAAGGTAATTTAATATTGCTAATTATTAGCTTAAAATGCATTACAATTTTATCGGTATCCTGGCAATTATATGTGAATAATAGCTTATTTTTAATTCAGTATTGTACTGTATTCCAAGTGAATCCTGTCTATGTAGATCTGAAATAAAAAAAAAAATGTTAATAATCACTTCTCTTCAGGTCCATAAACATCTATTCATGTTTTTAAACACACAGAGGCTAAGATATTCATGCTTTCAAAATATACACATATATATACACACATATATATATATATACATCTCATATCCATTAAAATATATACAGTTGTTTTGAAATCATAATGTAAGCCATGTGCCTTCACTGTGTGCTGTATGTTCAGAGTCACACCTTAGCATTTGTCTGTGTTTTCTCTGTGTTATCTTAATCACCACATCTGGTATTAGTACTCACACAGCATGAGCCACTCAAATAAATCTGTGCTAATTACCCGTCCCTTTTGAAAAATGCCTGTATTTTTCACATCTCCTCAGACGGATCGGCATCTTCCTTGGAGGAAACCCATATATGGGCATGTATCCTGCTCTAAGTATCAGCATGTTGTCATTTAACATTGGTTCCCAGGCAATCATGCAGAGGGTTAAAGAAACTGTGTTATATTTCAGTGTCTTGCTAAATTATACAATTGCATAATTTAGCATATTGAGTGTGTGAGATCTCCCAGAAACAAACCTTTGTCTAGAGACCATGGGCACATCCACAGATTTATTAAATAAAGATAAATATACTTCTATATATTATTTAATAATATTTCAAATACCTTGACATAAATCCCCCTTTCAAATTCAAAAATATGTAGGACACATGTATTTGAATTGGATCAAAGTTAGTGGTATTTGGTGAGGATGTTGACCGTACACATCATGGACAGTCTTCTATGTAGATAGTCTGTCAATTTTGAGCCTTCATGTTCATCATCTGGTCATCTTTAAACTACAGTCGGTCTTTAGTTCATTTCGGGATATGACACTTCATTCTCCCTCTATGACTTGTAGTTGGGATCTGGGATGACATGCTCGCAGTTGATTTATATGGACCCATTTATCTATGAAACTTTCATTTTTGGGGATCCGTATTTTATAGGCCACTGGAGATATTTTGTCAGTAATGACAAAAGGACCTTTCCATGAGGGAAGAAATTTCTTCTCCCTAGCCTGATCTCTTCCAAAGTTATAAAGATAAACTTTATCATTTATTTCATATTCCTTTTTGGACGTTTTGAGATCATAATAGGTTTTAGTGGCAGTTGCGGCTCTTTCTAAATTCCTTTGAGCAAATGCAAAGGCATGTTGCAGATGTTTTCTTAAGTTCTCCACATATTGATGTGTATTGGCAGCGTTTATCAAGTTTTGGTCTGATGTACGGTACAGCAGATGTTGAGGTAGAACCATTCTTCTACCAGTCATCAGCTCAAAAGGTGACATTTTGGTAGCACTACTTGGAGTTGCTCTTAATGCCATTAAGACTAGAGGTAGTTTTACATCCCAGTCTTTACCTGTTTCACTCACAAACTTTTTGAGGATTTTAACAATGGACTGGTTGTAACGCTCTACACCGCCACTTGAGGCAGCTCTATAAGCAATATGGAGCTTTCTTTTAACCCCTAGTATTTTCCACATTTTTGTCATCACTTCACTAGTGAAGTGGGTCCCCCGATATGATTCGATTCTTTGGGGCAAACCAAATCTGGAAAATACATGGTTGATGAGCAATGCTGCACATGTTTCAGCACTATTGTTAGGTGCACTAATGCACTCTACCCATTTAGTGAACAGGCATGTCACGGTTAACATGTATTTGTTACCTCTTGATGATCTTGTTACTGGGCCAATAAAATCAATTTGTATATCTGACCATGGCATTACCATCCCCCTTTTCTGCAATGGCGCTCTATGCGTTGGTGCAGTGGGTTGGAACTGTGGACAGATTAAACACCCTTGACAGTAGGTTTGAACATCTTTCAACATGTGTGGCCAAAAAGCGTAATCACGCAATATTTCATAAGTGAGTTTGGCACCGCGATGACCAGATGTAGGAGCATCATGGGCATGTTGAAGCATTAGACCTCGGAACTTGGTGGGTACTACCCACTGCTGGATGCCAGTTTTGGAGGTTCTAATTAACAAACCATCCTGTAACTTGAATTGTGATCTAGATCTTATTAAGATTCTAAGATCTTCTTTGCCAATACAATCATCTTTTGAGATGGGGTTGCTTTCAGGTTCTTCTATGTGTTTATAGAAGATGCCTACAATGGGGTCTTCTTTTTGATTAGTGATCAGGTCCTCACTAGGAGAATCCTGACTCCATTGTACCAAGTTAGGCTCACTCTGTTGTTTTGCCTGGTTTCTGGTAATGGCTTCTATCGGAATTGCACCCATTAAGTGGTCAATATTAAGGAGTTCTCCAGTTATGGCTCCTTGTTTGGCTAATGAATCCGCAAGATCATTGCCTTCCTTATCAGGACCTAGAACTCTGGAATGACCCTTGGTCTTTTTCCAGTGTATGGTTAAATCATTGGATACTACCAGATTATCAATCTCGCAGAACAACTTGCCATGCCTGACTGGTTTGTTATTGCTTTTCTGCATGCCATTTCTTTTCCAAGTTGGCAGGTATTCAACAAAACTGTCACGCACATAATTTGAGTCAGTTATGATCACAAATTCATGAATACCATGTTCAATAGCCATTTCAATGGTTTTGAAAACAGCAGTTAGTTCTGCAACTTGACTGGATCTTGGTCCAATGTTGAAACCTATAGATATATTTGGGAATCCATTTGCCCCAGTTATACCAATGCCAGCGACTAATCTGCGCTCATTATCAATAGTGGCATGGTAAGAACAACCATCAACATACACCCAAGGTAATGTTTGACAATGGTCCTCATTGTATATTTTATATGGGGAAAGCAATTGTTCCTCCATAAAATCATCTTCTGATAATTCTTCCCCAGGATCTCTAGCAGTACAGTCGTGGAGCTCAGCAAGCCCTTGTGCGACTGGATTCTTTTTATTCTGCTTGTAGCGAATTTCTAATGGCCAGCCTTGTAAGGAAAGAGTCCACGCTGTTATGCGGCTATTAGACAAATTCCCATCTCTTATTCTCTCACTTTGCAAATATAGCAAAGGTTGGTGGGCCGTTTCTACAATAATTTTCTCGCCCTGTATATAGCTGCGGAAATTTTGTAGAGCCCATACAGTAAATAAGAGGGCTTTTTCGCAATCGCTAAATTTTATTTCTACTGGGGATAGATTTTTGCTTGCATACGTAATGGCTTTGTTCAAATTATCATGCTTTTGGTATAAAACAGCACTCATGCTTATATCTGTGTAACCTGTCTCTAAGAAGAAAGGTTTACCACCTTCAGGGTACGCCAAGCAAGGTGCTTGAGTGAGTTTTCTCTTCAGCTCTCTGATGGCTGTATCTTGAGACTCACTCCAGTGCCATTTCACATCCTTCTTTAGAAGAAGTAGTAGTGGTTTAGCTAATTCCGCATAATTATCAATGAATTTGCGAGAATAATTTGTCATACCCAGGAATGATCTCAATTCCTTTAAGTTAGTTGGGTTTTTAGAATTTACTATAGCTTCCACCTTTTTCTTTTGGGGATTTAATCCTTCAGAGGTAACTTCATGTCCCAAGAAGTTTACACGAGTGTGGCACCATTGAGCTTTTTGTAGGGATAATTTGACACCTGCCCTTTTAAGTTGGCTGAGGACGTGTTTAAGCTCTGCAATGTGTTTTTCAAAGTCTGTGCTTTTGATTAAAACATCATCAACATAAGATAAGGTCCCCCTTTCCAGTGCATCAGGCATAGCCTTATGCATGAATACAGCAAATTCATGTCCAGAATTTATGTATCCAAATGGAAGTCTCTGGAATGTATATTGGACCTTTTGGAAAGAGAATGCCAGCTTATATTGGTCCTCTTCATGTACCTTTATGGTCCAATATCCCTGCGCACAATCAATGGCAGTGAATATTTTGGATCCCTGCATTTGTGCTAGGCATTGGTCAATATATGGCACAGGCCAGCCAGACATGTATACTTGTTTGTTTAGCTGTCTTAAGTCAGCACACAAACGCCATTGTCCATTGGGCTTAAGGACACCTAGAATAGGATTATTATAAGAGCTGTGCACCTGTCTGATAATACCTCTTTCTTCCAAATTCCTTATGATCTCTGCAAGAGAATCATATGAGGCTAAGGGAAGTCTGTATTGTTTGACAAATACAGGTGGTGCATCGGGATCTGTTTGTATTCTTGCAATGTGCAAGTCTGTAGTACCACAGTCATAAGAATCCTTAGCAAAAATATCCTTGTACTCCATCAGGAGTTCTCGCAGCTGTTGGCGTTCATCATCGCTGGAACAGCCATTAGCTAAGGATATTTGCTCTTCGACTATTTGCTGAAATCCTGGAAAGATTTCAGGCTGTCCTATTTCATAGGCTTCTTCCAGTCTAGAGGTGAGATCCCCTTGATTATAATTTACATTGCTCCCATGACTCTGGGTATTGGGGTAATCTTGCTGTTTGATTGGCTGATCAAACACTAGAGAGGCTTCTTCAATTTTACAGATGCCTTCCTCTGAGCTGAAGGGATAAATAGATTGAACATTAAATAGACCCTCTGGCATGGATGCAAAGGATTGTTCTATTAATTGTTCTTCAGTTAAGTATCCCTCAGGTATTAGCCCAATTACATTATTCTGGAATCCAAAAGTATAATAACTTGATTCCAGTGCATATCCTATGGTAGTTCCCTTGGATAATGTTATATCCTGTGGGGTCATGTTATGCACAACAATATGTATTGGAACAGTTCCAATATTCACCATAGGGGTGTAAGTCACTGTGATACCCAGATTTTGTATTCTATGGGAGAGGCAAATCAGTGTTTCAGAAGTTTTTAATTTCTGACCTCTCTTTACCTGTAAGGGTAAGAGAAATTTATCAGCCCCAGCAGGAATTATGATATCGCTACATACCTGCATATTCACAGCATATGGCAATTGCTGGTTTGATTTCAGGGCTGTATTTTCAACCTGAAATACTTCAGGGTCCCCCTTTAACCTGCTCCAGAGGCAAGAGTTAATCAAATCTATTTGTATGGCATATCTATGTAAGATATCATTGCCAATGTATATTTGATTATGGGGAGTATTTAAAACTAAAAACAGGTGCTTCACTGACTTATTACCAATAGAGATAGATAATAAGCACTTAGCTGTGATGTTATAGCTTTCAGACCTGTCATCCAGGCCGTTGACACAGTGGTCTTGGGGAAAAAGATATTTAATCACTTTAGGTTCAGCTATTTGCGCTAATAAACCTTCGCTTATATAGCTAGCTAGCTGTTTTAAGTTTATTTTAGCATACTTGGTTTTACCAAGGTCATGCACTTGTATAGGGATAAATAGATCCTCTTTAACTCTCTCAATCCCTGTGAGGTATTGAGCGTGGCCTCCCCCCTTAGGGATTTTATGATCCCCCTTGTGGAGTGATATGGTTAATATATCGCCATCTAGGGAAATATTCGCTATCTTTCCAGGCGAAATTTTAAAAGTATTACCATCAGAGCCACTAAAAGGAGTCTGATCATCTATTTGTAGAATAGTGATTTCAGGTGCAGAGTTATTCCTGAAATGAATCTCCACAGCATCTGGTTTCTCTTCCACCACGTGACAGCTATGTCGGGTGCAAGATATACCAGATTTTTCATAATTGATAGGCCGTTTAACTTGTGACCAAATTACATTATTTATACAATCAATTATGGTGCTTAATCGTTTCAGGAGATCACTACCAATAATTAAACGATCAGTTGGCAGATCCACTATAATGACAGGGTGTCTTATGACCCTGTTCCCCAATTTAAATTTTAACCAGGCAGTACCGTAGACTTTTAGGGAGTCACCCCCAACACCTATTAGAGAACCATCAAATTCTTTTATTTTAGGTTTGTAGGGTGTTAGCTCATTTAGCTGTGTGTAGTACCTGTGGGATAAGATAGTTGCCTGTGACACAGTGTCAATTAATCCCCTGATAGGGTTGGAGACTGAATCTTGCAGCTCAACTAATACATAATATCTTCCTGCAGTTTCTACCATTTCACACATAAAGTTGGCGTTATCATACATTTGTGGGCTTCGCCACGTGTTACCTGAGTTTGCCATGCTTTCTGATGCAGAAGAATCTTCATACCTACCTGTTTCCTCTAGGACAGGTTCGGCTGGATTCTTGTGCACTGCATCTGTGGAGATAAGGTTAAGAGAATGCTGCAAAGGAAGAGGTTTGTTAATTTTTCCCGGATGAGGTTGTCTGTCATCACAGCTAAATTGTCCGTTTTTGGTCTGTGGGGAGAGAACATGATTAGTATCAATGATATTTATTATTACATTTTGTACATCTCTCCCCTCCCCCTCAGGAGATACTGCAGTATTTATGACTGTGCCTGTGGTCCACTGCTGACCACTGGCTGTACCCCTAAAAAAGTATTGTTCGGTTGCTGAGCCATAGATTTTTGACTCATATTAGCGATTTGTTCGCTCAACTGATTTAACTGGGTAAACAGCATATCTACCTGATTGTACAAGTTTCCTCTACCCCTGGGCCTATCTCTTGGTGCCCCATTGTACTGATTCCTGGACCATTGGGTTCCCTCAGAATCAGGGCCACTATTTCTATTCTGGCGTGGTTGCCCCTGGGGTTCAGCTTGTTCAGTATTAGTACTTTGGGGAGCATTATATACCTGGGGTGTCTGGTTACCCTGAGAATATCTTCGCCGCCTATTTTATCTACCCTTGCGCGGATACCAATTATTTGGTGAGTATTCTCTTTGTGAGTAATTATTCACCTGATTATGTCCCCCACTTTGGTTATAGTCTCCCTGCGCCTCAACCTGTGTAGGGGGAGGGGTAGAATTAAACCTCTGTGGAGATGGCCTGTTTTGACTGGCCACCTCTGCATAAGTCCTCTTTTTAGACTCCAAATTGAGGGGGCTAGGTGACACCCTAGTTTCTGCCACAATTTTGGGTTTTGACTCCTTTTTAACCCCCTGCTCACTGGACTGCTGAATAGAGTATAACTTCGTACTCTCTTTGATCAGCCATTCCAATGAGCAGTCCTCATCAAAATCTCTAGCTAAGTTGATTTTGATGGGTGTAGGCAGTGCTTCAAAAAATAAATTTACAAATTCAGAGCCATCAAATTTGGGATTATCTTCAGCCATACTGTACGCATTTTTCAATACAGAAAGGAATTTGATTGGACTCTGATTCGCACGACACTTTAAACCATATACCGATATTTTTGCGGCAGTTTTAGTGTGATATTGCCCGAATTCTTTTCTGCATTGTCGTTTTACCCCATTCCAGGAATGAATATTCATATCCTTTAGTGAAGCAAAGAATTTGTGATGCTTACTGTCAAATACCCAAGGCAGAAATTCAATTTTCAATTTCTCACTTGTAACATTCATTATAGCTAACTCATTTTCAAAAGCCTGTAAATGATCAATTACAGATGTTGTTCCCTTATTGGAGAATATAGGTACTGCGCGTTGTACGAAGGTGATTATTTTATGGGAATCATAGACTTTATCAGACTTACTTTGGGCTTCTGTGTTAGAGTTTCCCTCCCCCGCGCCAGCTGCGCTACAGCAATCCTCTGGATTTACATCCTGAGGGGATTGTCTATTCGGGAAATCTATTTCTGACCCGTTAGGGGTCGTTTGTCTATATCGTTCTATACATTTCTGTACCTCGTCCCTGACGCGTTCGCTAAAGGAGTTAGCATTATCTGTAATATTCTCACTGTTAACATAAGGGTTTTCATTATGGCGATATGACCTTTTTAAATCGCTTAATTCTCTCTAGCTTTGCGCAAGCTGTTTATTTAAATCTTGTATCTGCGCGATTAAGTCTATGTTATGCTTATTTAAGGCGGCTAGGTTTTGGGCAAATTCATCCATTTTATTTTTGGCTATTTTTAAACCCTCTTCGCGTCTGCGCGAGGAACGAATACTATTTTCTAGCTCCTGTATTTGCAATCGTTTGTCTGTGACACAAAACAACATTTCGTCAATCATGCATATTAAGAGGGGCCAAGATTTTAGTATTAGTTCTTCTCGCTTTTTGGGAGCTTTGCATTGATTAATCATTAATTCCTGGAAGAATTCATTCTCTTCATTCCACATATTATTATTAACGGTAATATTTTTAGCCCTAGTTTCAAGCGTATCCATAAAATCATTTAATTCACCCGCAATATTAAACTTCCCTTTAAGGTAACTTAAGATATCTTTCTTAAGGACCTGACCTTTAGTAATAGGTATGGTTATGGGACCAATTTCATTGCTATGTACAGAATTAAATGAGTCACTTCTGGCTACAGACATTATTATATTGGTTTAGTACTTAGTTAAACTAAAACGCTAATACAATTTTTGCCAATAAAAAGAGAGAAGAAAAAAAAAATTATATTTAAAAATATGAAAAATTAATAATTTTGATTAATTTTGAAAATATGAAATATTAATATTTTTGATTAATTTTGAAATATGAAAAATTAATATTTTTATTAATTTTTCAAAATTAATCTTTAATAATATTTCAAGATATTAATATCAATCTCGAAATATGAAAATCAATATTTCAACTTTTCAAAAATTATATCTTCAAAATATTAATATCAAAATATGAAACTTTTTCTCTCTTTTATAATAATTTCTATCTACCACAAATATATAATATCAAATATGATGGATATTATTAAATCTCAGAACAGTGCCTCCAATTATTATGTCAGTATATTTATGAAAATCTTAGTTGTGCTATCCAAATAATATATCAGTTTATGGCAGGGTTAAAAACACAATACAAAAAAATAGAAACCCTAATCAACCATGCATCTACTAGACCATACAATTAATATAAATACCTGAACTCTTTTCTTTAGTTAATATCCATGAACATTTTTGAAATATATTTGCAATAAAAGAAATATGAACTAATATTATATGCGCTTGAAAACTATTTAAATATGCTATGCAAAATTCATACAAGCTTATCTTAAACCAGCCTTATTTACAAATCTTTTAACACAATGGGACTGAAAACCTCTAACATCCAAGCAATACAATTCTAAACTGTGCTCTTTCAACAATAGGATAATATGTATATTCTGTTATTTAACTGCAATTTATCCTAATACAAAATTAACTTACAATATCAGAACTTGCACAGATGAGTTACTTAACAAATCAGATACAGATTTAAACAATACCTAGGCTTATGACTACCAATTTAAAATACAATATACTTCACCAAATAAACAGCAATCCAGTTTCCAATATTTCTTAACAGGTCCAATTCACCTCAAAAATTCAAAATTGGGGTAAAGCATATGGAGTCCAATAGTAGGTGTGTGCTTTTTGCTTAATAACTGCAGCAGTTACTCCTTTCTGGATCAGTCAACACAACCCTTTTTAGTCTCTATGCTGGGGTTTAAATCATCTGATCTCACCCCTCCCCTTTTTTATTATTTATCAGTCATTGGTGAATATTGGAAACGCCCACGGCCTTGTCCCTTGTCATTTGAATACCTTATATTTAACAGCCAAAAGGCTTTCTGGCTGTAGTTCTCTCATGGCAACACCGGGTGGCAGCATACAGTACAACATAGCAATACAATACAGCATTTCTGAACTTTTTTTTTTTTTTTAAACAACTTAATTATTTTCATAAAGTGGTTATTTAATCAGATTACACTCTCTGCATTAATCATATGTAACCCCAATTACAGATGGTTAATATTAGGTTATTTTTTCTGATTATTCTAATACCAAATTTGTTATATTATTAACATTTTATTATATTAAGGTAATTTAATATTGCTAATTATTAGCTTAAAATGCATTACAATTTTATCGGTATCCTGGCATTTATATGTGAATAATAGCTTATTTTTAATTCAGTATTGTACTGTATTCCAAGTGAATCCTGTCTATGTAGATCTGAAATAAAAAAAATAAATGTTAATAATCACTTCTCTTCAGGTCCATAAACATCTATTCATGTTTTTAAACACACAGAGGCTAAGATATTCATGCTTTCAAAATATACACATATATATACACACACATATATATATATATATATATATATATACATCTCATATCCATTAAAATATATACAGTTGTTTTGAAATCATAATGTAAGCCATGTGCCTTCACTGTGTGCTGTATGTTCAGAGTTACACCTTAGCATTTGTCTGTGTTTTCTCTGTGTTATCTTAATCACCACATCTGGTATTTCCCAGGGTTAGTACTCACACAGCATGAGCCACTCAAATAAATCTGTGCTAATTACCCGTCCCTTTTGAAAAATGCCTGTATTTTTCACATCTCCTCATACGGATCGGCATCTTCCTTGGAGGAAACCCATATATGGGCATGTATCCTGCTCTAAGTATCAGCATGTTGTCATTTAACATTGGTTCCCAGGCAATCATGCAGAGGGTTAAAGAAACTGTGTTATATTTCAGTGTCTTGCTAAATTATACAATTGCATAATTTAGCATATTGAGTGTGTGAGATCTCCCAGAAACAAACCTTTGTCTAGAGACCATGTGCACATCCACAGATTTATTAAATAAAGATAAATATACTTCTATATATTATTTAATAATATTTCAAATACCTTGACAAAAAAAATCTACTACTCATTTGAAGTTCAGACTAAGTGCTATTGCATTGTCTTGTTATCTTGCATTTGTTGATTATGCAAATCTAATGTGTTGACTGGTCCTTTAACTGAGCCAAAGTTGGAGCTTCTGTCTTTTTCCATGCCCTAGCAATACAGACTTTCGCAGCAATCAGTATTACGGCTATTAACATTTGTTGAGAGTTTGGCAAATCTTGTAGACCTACATGTAAAAGAGCTAGAGCAGGAGACCTGGGAAATGAAAAACCTAGGTCTGTGAGTAAGGAAAATGTCTCATTCCACAGAGGGCAATTTTTTCGCAGGACCACCATATATGTATATCAGAGCCCTGTTGGCCGCAATCCCTCCAGCAGCGCTGAGAAGCGGAGGGATAGATCTTCGATAGCTTAAGGGGAGTTAGATACCATTTTAGGAGGACTTTAAAGTAGGTCTATAAGTGTGATACGCAATGTATGGCAGATTTAGTTATTGTTGGCGAATGGTCTACATCGTCCAGGGTAATCTGGACATTCATCTCGCGACCCCAGGCCTTTATCTGCCATGGTATTGTCTCACTAAAATCGTTTAGGAGTATTAGGTGGTGATTTGTAAGAGGTCTTATAAGCTTGGTCCTTCGTGTCCATCTTTTTTCCCAGTTAGTGTTTTCCCTAAGATTTGTCTTGGGGAATCCCCAAGCCTGGCAATATCCCAATATTCTGTGGCTTTCAAACATAAGCCACCTAGGAGACTCATCCACTCGGTCCACTATTTGCCTAGATGTCAGCATCTTCTTTTGGTGGTAGAGGTCTCCTGTACAACTAATGTTCCATGAGGACCAGTCCTGTACATGAATATTCGGAAGGCCTGTCAACAGACCCTGAAGACTGTGGATAGGTGAGGGGTGTGGAGCTATTCCCTTACAGTGTCTAAGTCTATGGCAGGCCTAGCAATTGTCAAGGATTATGCTGTTCGTGATCAACAGATCAGGGAGCCTGTTTTTGGGAACCCAAATTAGGTCTTTTAGGTGAAGATACTTAGGAATGACAGCAGCTTCAATCAGAAACCTTGCTGGTTTCTCTTCTTCATTGCTCCAACCAGCGATATGGGTCGATCGAGTTGCATCATGATAAGTGCATATATTAGGAAAAGCAATGCCGCCTCTGCATATAGGCCGTTGGAGAATATGATACGCCACTCTCGGTTGTTTCCCTTTCCACACATAGTTAATAAACAAGGAGTGGATCTGAGAAAGGTAGACTTTCGGGATAGTAAAAGGTATACACCGAAAGAGGTAGAGGATTTTGGGCAAGATGGACATTTTCAAGGTAGAGATTCGTCCCATCCAGGAGATTTCCCTGAAATCCCACCTTTATAGGAGTTTCTTGATTTCAGCGATCAGTGGCTCAAAGTTGTGCTTAATGACCTTATTTATATCAGGGCCAAGCAGTCCCCATAGGTGTTTTATAAGTTCCGTATGCCAGGTGAAGGAGAATCGGGTTTTGAGATTTATCAGGATCTCTGGGTCTATATTGATAGGCAAGGCTTCAGTTTTGAGTATATTTACTTTATAGAGACTTAGAGTCCCAAAAAATTCTAAAGACTTCTGGTATTGAAGAGCTTGGGTTAGTTAACAAGACCGTTAGATCATCTGCGAAGAGAGCAATCTTCTCAGACCTCTCACCTATCATGACTCCCTCAAATCTTTGGGAGCATCTAATTTCTTGGGCTAGAGGTTCCATAGCTATCGCAAAAATCAATGGCGAAAGAGGGCAACCTTGGCGGGTGCCATTCGATATGGAGAAAGGTTTAGATCTAAAGCCTACTCCTCTAATAGTTGCAAAAGGCGCAGAATATAGTGCTTGGACCATTTTAATGAATGTTGGGGGAAAGCCAAATGTCCCTAGAACCTGCCAAATGTACTCCCATCGGACCCTGTCGAACGCTTTTTCAGCGTCCAGTGACAGGGCCACAACTGGAATTCCAAGTTTAGCCGATTCCGAAAAGACCTGTAGCAATTTATGGGTATTGTCAGGCCCTTGCCTACCAAAAGTGAAGCCAACTTGGTCTATCTGGATTATATTGGGCAGCATATGGACAATCCTATTAGTTAATAACTTAGAATAGAGCTTGACATCTAAATTTATGAAAGAGAGGTCTGTAACTGGAACAGTACAAGGGGTCTTTCCCTGGTTTAGGTATCGCAACAATAGATGCTTCCAGGAACTCTCTAGAATAACTACCCGAATTGGCCACTTCAGTAAATAAGGAACATAAAATGGGAGTCAAGTGTCATCTGAATTCCTTATAGAAGGAGCCAGTAAAGCCATCTGGTCCAGCAGACTTGTTCGGCTTGAGTTGGGAAATGACCTTATATATTTCCTTGTTGGTGAATGGAAGCAGAAGTGAGCTTCTTGCATCCTCTGAAATTTCAGGGAGATCAAGTGTATCAAGAAACCCCTGAATCTTATTCGTAGGGGGTGTTGCTAAATTTTCTACCTCCGCTATATTATATAGCTTATAATAGTAATCGGCGAAGGCATCACCTATCGCTTCAGGTGCTAAGATTTTGGACCCATTAACATCTATGGCCTGAATCCTGCAATGAGCAGTCCTAGCATTAAGTTTCCGTGCAAGAAGCTCATTCGCCTTATTACCCTTATAATACATTATTTGTTTAAATTTTGCTAGATTGGCTTTAACTTGTTCCAGCTGGAGAATTTGCTGTGTAAGAATACCAATTTCGTCTGACACGGAAACGGAAGGATTACTTCTGTTGTTTCTCTCTAAGTTTCTTAGGTTCGCTACCAGTTGACCCAAAGGGCCTCCCCTGTTTTTCTTAAATCTGGAAAATTCAGAGATACAGAATCCCCTAATAAATGCCTTTAGCGCCCCCTATAGACTTTGGGAAGAAGTCTGCTCTGGTTTATTGAATTGAATAAATTCCTCTAGGAAATCCTGGCTCTTCCCATAAAGAATTAGGGAATCTCCAGGTGTGTCCACCTTTGCGGGCGATCGCCGGGAAAATATCAAAGGACACTTCATCATGGTCCGACCAGGTGCAGAGATGTATACGAGAATCAGTGACCTTGTTAAGAAGTCTAGAATTCATGAAAAAATGG
The DNA here is from genome assembly GCF_027579735.1 of Bombina bombina. Classification (NCBI taxonomy): domain Eukaryota; kingdom Metazoa; phylum Chordata; class Amphibia; order Anura; family Bombinatoridae; genus Bombina; species Bombina bombina. The sequence continues at coordinate 452,758,570 of NC_069502.1, forward strand.
TCCAGCCTGGAATAGGATTTATGTGGGTTGGAGAAAAAGGTAAAATCCCTATCTTCAGGATGACATGACCGCCAGACGTCATATAGATCATGTCTTGCAATCAAAGACCGAAATTTGGCTGATGTAGAACTAGTATAGGAATTCTTATCTAGCTTAGGGTCCCATACGACATTGAAATCGCCGCCTATAATAATGTGTCCCTGTCTTACCAATTTCGCCTTATTTAGGACAGTTGTGAGAAATTGTAACTGCTGTTGGTTAGGGGCATATACGTTGAGCAGAGTGTACAAATTGCCATTAAGTTTATAAACGGGGATGGCGGAGCCAGCTTGCATACAGAGAGGACGTGTTTGAATATGGCTCCTGCAATAAATGACAAAAAAAACTGTTAAAATTTTTGTAAAATTAACTGTTTTGTCTCTTATATCTATAAAATTACCATTGTCTGCCCCTTGCTCTTCTCTAATCTAACTATATATTGTGAACCATTTACCCCTCACATATCATTGCAGCCCCCTATTGATAATATGTGTTGGTGGGGAAGAGAGTACTTGGCTTGCTTTTAGAGATCACTTGGGTAGCATGTTTTTTTCTTTTTTTTTCTTCCAAGAATGGGACCTAAATACATGTTTTGGATCCGCCCCCCCTCTCCCTCCTTCCCCTTTCCCCTTCCACTCCCCCCCCCCTTCCCCATCCCTTTCCTCTTCCCTTTCCCCCCCTTCCTCCTCCTATCCCTCCCTCCCTTTCTCCCCTCCCTCCCTCACTTTTACCCCCTCTCCTTTTCCCTTCCCCTCTCCCCCCCCCTGCTTCCCCCCCCTCTCCCAATTGTGTAGTAAAGGGATAAATAATTTATCCTCTATGCTCCTATATGGCAGAGTTGAACAGTCTCTGCCCTGTTCGTAGAGCCCAGGTTAGAGAATGTACCCATATAAATGTAAAAATGGCTCTTCGAATGTCCTTAATGTAACAATTTATTATGAATGTCATTCATTGTCTAATATCTACAGACTGTATATCATTATTAGTTACTGCATCTGCAACCTCACTTGTATATCTATGCTCCCCCTTGAATTACTACTTTGTTGTCTAAAGCCCAGAGATCCTGGGACGCCCAGTTCACGTGTCTTCCATCTATACGCTGCCCATCACGGTGGAATAAGCACTTAATCACCTCCAGGTGATTGCAGAAGTTTGTAGCCCAGCCAGCAGCCTAATCTTTCTGCAAAGCTATAACCCCTTTTGTGCCTGCAACTTCTAGTTTGTTTGTTTTTTAGCCTCAATGTTCTTCCTATATTTGTATTCTTGTGAGCAACTACATTCTTTTATATATTAGTATGTGAGCTTATGTGAGATGCAGTCCCTACAGTTCGCTTTTCTGATACAATGTGAAATATTGGAATAACTAATGTTGTTATGCTTGAGTATATCATCTCCTTCATTATTACTCTGTCTCTTGGACCTTTCTAGGGTCCTAGTTGTCAATGGAAGGAGCCTATCAGCGCAGGCCTCGATTGGGCCTGTGCTTTCTAAAAGCCCTCAGAATAGTACCTTTAATCCATAGAGGCCCAAAAGCGACCTCAGCTATCTTTGAGGGAAAAGAGGGCGATTTTGAGTTTGCTCTCCAACTTTTATCCATCTGATGCATTCATCAACTTGAGAACACTTTGTGAATTTGATAGGAGTATTATTTCTATAGTTGTTCTTATACAGGTCTAATTGTCCACAATATTTGTTTTATTATATGCTGTATACCAAGTCCTTGTTGGGGCAAACTGTTTTTGCATATTTGTCTGTGCAATTCCCTCAATAAAAAAATATTAAATAAAAAAAAAAAAAAAAAAAAGTTTACAAACACAGATGATAAATCTACCCTCTGGGTCTTTTTCTAGATAGATTTGGTCGAATTGGAGATCTTTGTGTAGGAGTATTGCAACTCCTCTAGTTTTGTCAGTGTAGGAGGCTGTAATAGGATCTGGATACAAAGATGACCTATACAAATATAAAGGTCTCCATAGATGAAATGAAGGCTGGGGGTTAGGGAGAGATAAAATATAAAAAAATAAAAAGGGGGGGGGGAGGTGAAGAAAGGGTGAAAGAGGAAGGAAGAAGAGGGCAAAGTAGAAAAGTGAAAATTAAAGGTGAGAAGTCAAATAAGGTAAGAGTGTGATGATTTTTACTGAGGGAGTCAGATGTACAAATAGTGAACAGAAGTATGAGAAGTATAGGGATTCGTAGTGATCCACAAGTTTACATCCGTAAACTTTAAAATAGTATGGGGGGGGGGGGACACTAGGCCAGATTGAGGAGGCCCGGCTTAGGATAACCAATAGCTTGGAGAAAGAGAATTGAGAAAATTTTGTGAGAATGTATTCTCTATTAGTGTGTTGGGTGTGTAAAAATGAGAGTAGGAGAAGCTAGTGCCCTCCCTTAAGTTTTATATGTGTGAGATCCAGTGGGAAAGGGTAAGGAAAGAAGAAGAATCGTAGTACTATGGGAAATATAAGAAAGTGTCTATTATGGACCTGCATGTTTATAACAGAGAACCGGTGACTCAAGGCTTTTAAGCCTTAGAGATCCCCACCCTCGAGATATTAGCTACTGTAGTATCATCAAGCAGATATACCCATATTAACTCTCTGTACCTGCCCCATTATGTTCTTGTAAAATATCTCACCAATACATTGATCCCAAAGCTTAGGACGACAGCACTCTTGGGGTATCAAGACCCCCAAGAGTATCAAGACATTGATGGTGTCAGTGTAGAGCTGAGACATTCTGGGCAAATCAAATGAGGCAACCATTCTGTTGAGAGTCATACAAATATAATTTAGAGCATGTCTAAACAATATCATGAGACACCAGTAGGATCCAAATAGTGTAGGGAAGTCGAAATCTTTGTGGAATATTATGGGGATGTTTGTGCTTCCAAATGTATGTTCCACTAGTGTCTTTAATAATAGTAACAAACTATGAGGGTTAATTAACCTGGTGGTAATTAAGAACAAAGATAACAGTATTTAAGTAAAAGTGTCTCCTGCTCCTAGCTCGATTTCCCCACAGGACACGGCAGCATTCCTTCTATAGTTAAACTGTTGATGATAAGGGAGCTGGAATAACAGCCCACTATCCTATCCCATGGGGAAAGCAAACCCAAAACCACGAAACACCCAATTTTGTGGGTGAGGGAATATACTTGTATTTTAGGTGTTGGTCTTGTATAATTAAAACAATATGCAAATATTTACAGCATTGATCACCAAATATGATGTACCGATGGGTTACTTTCAGAGCCCCATCCGACAGTGCTTTCTAGGCCAACGGTGGGCCACAAGAAGACGAAGTCTAGTCCGATATGCTGTCCAATCTGGCAAAGGAAGTAAGACATGCGCATTTACATGGCATAACAGAAAATGAACAGAGCATAAATTACACAAACAAACTTGAATCAAGCTTATGAAGGTTCCCTGAGCAAAAATAAGGCTCAACATGTGAGGAATAACGAACAATATCTATAAGGTCTTTCTGATAGTCCCGGTAGATGTTTGACAACATTTTCGTCTAAGTCCTGCAACAAATAATGCATGATGCTTCCTGAGATATGCAGTGAGAAGATAGTAATATGCAAACAGTAACCACATAGACCATCTAGTATAATTTACCAATGGCCTACTTCCAGAGCCCCAATTAACAACGCCTTCCAGGCCAACAGTGGGCCACAGGAAGACTAAGTCCCTCTGAATACGCTGTCAAAACTGGCAAAAGAAGCAAGACATGGGCTTTTACATAATGTAACAGAAAACACGCAAAGAAAGCAAAAACACAGCAAGCAGAACATATATTGCATAAACAGACTTGACTAGAGCTTATGAAAGCTCCTTGAGCAAAAGTAAGGCTCAGCATGTAGAGATTGATAAACCATATCTATAAAGTCTTTCTTATAGTCCCATGAGGTGTTTTAAGGGGCATTTTATATCTAAGTTCTACAACAAATATTGCACGATTCTTCTTAAGTTATATTGTGAGAAGGAAGGTCCACAGATGGGGCAGGCCCAAGGGGAGAAAAAAAAAGAAAAACAACAGCACAGTTCAATTATATAAGTCTATACTTATCAGCTCATACCAGAGACGAATCCCTGGAAGTCAAACTTCTTTTACTTGGATGTGAGCGTTGTGGGAAAGGGTTCCATTTATCTGCTGTTGGTCGAAGCTGCGAAGGACTGGAGGAAGAATGAGCATCAGAGGTATCTGCCTTATCCCATTTCTTTAAAAGATCTTCACCTCTCGCTGGAGAATCAAATTGTAAAAAGAGATCCCTCTTTGTGGATAATTAACTTAGTGGGATATCCCCACCGATATTTCAATCCTCTCGCACGTAAAGATTGAGTCCTCTTCTGAAGGGTGAACTGTGAAAGATCCGGGAATACTTGGATATGACTTAAAGTCTCAGGTAGCTGAGGTTTGGTAAATGCTGCCCTCATAAGTTGCTCCTTATAGGTGAAAAAGTGAAGCCTCGCTATGACGTCTCTGGGTTTGTCTTTGGGAGCATTTCTACCCCTTGGAATCCGGTGTACCCTATCTATCAACATGTCATTGGGTTCTGAAGGAGGAGCCAGTGAGAGACAAAAGTTCTTGACATAAGACTCTAATTCGGCCTGCAAAATCTCCTCGGATATACCACTAAATCTAACATTGTTACGGCGTGACCTATCTTCTAGGTCCACCACTTTCTGTTCAATTTCTGAGATATATATATAATCTGCAAGGTTGTGAGAATGGGCTATTATGTTTTGTTGTTCAATCGCCATGTCCTGCTTGTGCTCCAGTGCCTCTGTTCTTTCCCCCATTTCTGCTAAGTCCTTTTTAAGGTCCGCTACTGAAGACTTGATAGTAGATGTCAAATTGTCCTGGAGGTCATTTAACCTCTTAGAGTATCAACAATATCAGGCCTATAGGAGGGCTCCATTTCTTCTTCCCTTTGTTGGGACATGGGTGATTTGGGGCTATTAGACCTCTCTTGGCAGGAGTGGGGTGATACTGCTCCTTTAGAAACAGTCGGATCTTTAAGTTTAAAATGATCTGCCACAGAATTTCTAGACCTGGTTGTTGTTTTCCCTTTATTCTTGCTTGGTTGAGACATTGCTTATAGAAAGCTGAGAAAAAAAAGAGAAGGTATAGGAGGTCTTATGCCTGGCCTCAGCCAGATAATGGTAAAAAGAAATGGGGGAAGCACTTAATTTCTGGATCTCATCCACCAGCAGAGTATAAATATCTAGCTAGGGGAGGGCCCCCCAACTCGGGCCCCTCTAGCCCTGCATAATAGTTAAACCCTTATCTTTGGGTATTAGGGAACGTGATCTTCCAAAGACTGCAAGGGTAGTATAAATAGGCGTGGGAGTAATATGTACCTTCACAGAGCAGAGCACCAGGGTAGAGAAAAAAAAGGAAAAAAATATTTTCTCTCTATATGCTTCTAAGTGTAAACAAAAAAAACATACGAGGATATAAGATAATGGCTTCTATTCTTCCCCCTTAGCGCTGCAGGGCTGATATAATAAGACAGTCACTGTAGCTTGTATCCCAATAAAAGTCAGTATAAGAGGCAAAAAGCTGAATCTAGCAGTCCAGGACTATGTAGCCCTTAATATTATGGCAAGCAACCTGTTACTTACAGTCTGCCACGTGGGATGCTTCTGAAAGTGCTGTGCCTTAAACTCTATTAAAAGGAGATCCAGCCAATATTATTACCTCTCTCAAGGCTGATGGTAGTCCGGTATCCCTCAGAAGGGATCTTGTTGCTGCTGGGTAAACTTGTTCCTTTCTGGCCTACTCACGGGTGCCTCTCCTAGGCGGCCTAGTAGAGCGTCCGAAAATCTTATGGAAAAACTGACATAAAACAGCCCCAAATGCCTCTACTAACTGCCCCAGGTGCTTTGTGGGCAATTTTGCCGAGTATAGGGAAGGTTAAGAGGCTAATATACAACTTTTGTGGCCAGATCTCTTTCTCCACACGTCCTAACAGTTGTGCTGCAGGCTCCGCCCCCAGGTTTTTATTTTTGTTAAACTTCAGTCACCTCTGCTCCTTGGCTTTTCCTTTCTCTTCCTAACTTCGGTCGAATGACTGGAGTGAGAGGGAATTGAGGAGCTATATATACAGCTCTCCTGTGAAGCTCTTTGCCTCCTCCTGCTGACCAGAAGACAATATCCCATAAGTAAGGATGATATCCCTGTCATATCGTAAAATAAATAAATTTATCAGGTAAGCATAAATTTCCTTTTCTTTCATGATTTAGAGCTTGCACTTTTTAAGCAGCTTTCTAACTTCTATTTTTCGTCTTCGTTCTCTTGCTATCTTTATTTGAAAAAGCAGAAATAAAAGCTTTGGAGCCAGCCCATTTTAGGTTGAGAACCTGGGTTGCGCTTGCTGATTGGATGGCTAAATGCAGGCACCAATCAACAAGCCCTATCCAGGATACTGAACAAAAAATAGACTGGCTCCAAAGCTTTAGAACGTTGCTTAAAATTGCATGCTCTATCCGAATCATGAAAGAGAAAAATGTTGGGTTTACTATCCCTTTAATCTGATTAAGACTTCACCTTAGTCATCTTAAAGTCTTACATTTTTGCAGTAAAAGTAGTCAAAATTTGTTTAGTTTTACCAATTTAAACATTCCATGGACAAAACTCCTGATCCATAACTAGAGAGCACTTGTAGTTTAGATGCTAATAATGGATCGTCAAGCTCATGTTCTATTTTGCATATGTAGCAGCAGTATATGTTCCTTCTCAGTTTAAGGGAAATTGTGTGCCTTAACACTTGTGTCTGGAGTGGTAAGGCTTCATTATATCCCATAATGTAACAGTTGTTCAGCATTGTATTTATCTGCCACTACTTTAAAGGGACAGTATACACCAATTTTCATTTAACTGCATGTAATAGACCATACTATAAAGAATATGCACAGATACTCATCTAAAAATCCAGTATAAAACAGTTTAAAAACTTACTTAGAAGCTCCCAGTTTAGCACTGTGGAAAAGGTTAGCGGAAACACCCACTGCAAGTGCTTCTATAGCAAAAAGCAGACACTCCCCTCCCTCTGCATTTGAAAAGACTTTACACAAACAGGAGCAAGCTGGAGTAGGTATAAATATTCTAAAACTTTGGGCTTGATTAGAAGTCTGAAAATCAGTGCAATGTGCTTAAAAAAAAAAAGCAAAACTATACTTTCTAATGACACGGTGAGTCCATGGATTATCATCAATTACTGTTGGGAATATCATTCCTGGCTAGCAGGAGGAGGCAAAGAGGCCTACTTATCAAGCCATCAACCGCAAATACGCTGAAATTCCACAGCGTAATTGTGGAGAGCCTGATTCCCCTTAGTTATCAAAGCCTACAGACCGGCAAAAGTTGAAATTTGTGACGTAACATACGATCCGCCGGTCTCAGTCTGACACAGATCGATGAGTACGTCACTACAGATGTTCCGAATGCAAATTCGGCACTATCTGAGTACTTTTGCTACTTCACAAATATCTACCAGGTACGCTCGCCACTATTCCGGCCCAGCATACCTGGTTTTCAATCCGCCGGATTCAATGGGAGTCTGAAAGCAGCGAAAGCTCATGTTTGCTGCTGCCCGATATCCCATTGATTTCTATGGGAGAATAAAAGTTATGTTTACACTTAACACCCTAACATAACGCCCAAGTCTAAACATCCCTAATCTGCCGCCCCCTACATTATACTTATTAACCCCTAATCTACTGCCCGACACAGCCGCCACCTACATTATACTTATTAACCCCTAATCTACCGCCCCGCCACCTACATTATACTTATTAACCCCTAATCTACTGCCCTGACACCACCTACATTATACTTATTAACCTCTAATCTGCCGCCCCGACACTGCCGCCACCTACATAAAAGTATTAACTAAATAAAGTTATTAACCCCTGGCCTCCCACATCACTAGCACTTACTAAACCTATTAACCCCTAAACCGCCAGCCCCCCATCGCCATAAACTACTAACCCCTAAACCTAACAACCCGCTAACTTTATATTAAATATTAACTCATCCCTATCTTATAATAAATTTAAACTTACCTTTAGATTTAAATTAAACTATATTAAACTATGAATTAATCTACCCTAACTATTATACTAAAATTACATTAAACTATATTGAACTAATAATTAATCTACCCTTACTATTATACTAAAATTACATAAAACTATATTAATATAATAATTAATCTACCCTAACTATTATACTAAAATTACATTAAACTATATTAAACTAATAATTAATCTACCCTAACTGTTATACTAAAATTACATAAAACATTTTTTTAAATACAAATTAAATTAACTATATTATATATTTAAACACCTAACCCTACTCAAATAATTTAAATCTACAATAAAAAATTAAAAATTTACAAAAAACTAACAACTAAGTTACAAAAAAAAAATAAACACTTAAGTTACACAAAATAAAAAAGAAATGATCAAATATTTAAACTAATTAAACCTAATCTAAGAGCCCTATGAAAATAAAAAAGCCCCCCCAAAATAAAAAAAAACCCTAACCTACAATAAACTACAAATAGCCCTTAAAAGGGCCTTTTGCGGGGCATTGCCCCAAAGAAATCAGCTCTTTTACCTGTGAAAAGAAAATACAAATACCCCCCCAACAGTAAAACCCACCACCCACACAACCAACCCCCCAAATAAAACCCTAACTAAAAAAACCTAAGTTCCCCATTGCCCTGAAAAGGGCATTTGGATGGGCATTGCCCTTAAAAGGGCATTTAGCTCTATTGCTGCCCAAACCCTAATCTAAAACTAAAACCTACCCAATAAACCCTTAAAAAACCTAACACTAACCCCTGAATATCCACTTACAGTTTTGAAGATCCGACATCCATCCTCAAAGAAGCCGGCAGAAGTCTTCATCCAAGCCCGCAGAAGTCTTCACCCAGACGGCATCTTCTATCTTTATCCATCCGGCGCAGAGCGGCTCCATCTTCAAGACATCCGAGACGGAGCATCCTCTTCTTTCGACTTCTTCTTGAACAATGAATGTTCCTTTAAATGACATCATCCAAGATGGCTTCCTTTAGATTCCAATTGGCTGATAGAATTCTATCAACCAATCAGAATTAAGGTTGAAAAAATCCTATTGGATCAGCCAATAGGATGAAAGCTCAATCCTATTGGCTGATTGCAACAGCCAATAGGATTTTTTCAGCCTTAATTCCGATTGGCTGATAGAATTCTATTAGCCAATCGGAATCTAAGGGACGCCATCTTGGATGACATCATTTAAAGGAACATTCAATGTTCAAGAAGACGTTGAACGAAAAGGATGCTCCGCGTCAGATGTCTTGAAGATGGAGCCACACCGGATGGATGAAGATAGAAAATGTCGTCTGGGTGAAGACTTCTGCGGGCTTGGATGAAGACTTCGGCCGCTTGGATGAAGACTTCTGTCGGCTTCTTTGAGGATGGATGTCGGATCTTCAAAACTGTAAGTGGATCTTCAGGGGTTAGTGTTAGGTTTTTTTAAGGGTTTATTGGGTGGGTTTTAGTTTTAGATTAGGGTTTGGGCAGCAATAGAGCTAAATGCCCTTTTAAGGGCAATGCCCATCCAAATGCCCTTTTCATTGCAATGGGGAGCTTAGAATCCTATCAGTCAATCGGAATTCAAGGGACGCCATCTTGGATGACGTCATTTAAAGGAACCTTCATTCGTCGTTGGTCATCGGCCGAAATGGATGCTCTGCGTCGGATGTCTTGAAGATGGACCCGCTCCACTCCAGATGGATGAAGATAGAAGATGCCGTCTGGATGAAGTCTTCTGCCCGTCTGGAGGTCCTCTTCTGCCCGGATCGGATGAAGACTTCTGCTCCTCTGGAGGTCCACTTGTGCCCGGCTGGGTGAAGACAGCTCAAGGTAGGGTGATCTTCAAGGGGTTAGTGTTAGGTTTTATTAAGGGGGGATTGGGTGGGTTTTAGAGTAGGGTTGGGTGTGTGGGTGTAGGGTTTTAATGTTGGGGGGAGTACTGTGTTTTTTTTTTACAGGTAAAAGAGCTGATTACTTTGGGGCAATGCCCCGCAAAAGGCCCTTTTAAGGGCTATTTGTAATTTAGTTTAGGGTAGGGAATTTTATTATTTTATTATTTTGCTTTTTTTTAATTTTATTAGGGGGATTAGATTAGGTGTAATTAGTTTAAAATTTTTGTAATTATTTTTTTATTTTCTGTAATTTAGTGGGTTTTTTTTTTTGTACTTTAGTTAATTTTATTTAATTGTAATTAGTTTTATTTAATTGTAGTTAATTTATTTAATTAGTTTAATTATAGTGTAGTGTTAGGTGTAATTGTAACTTAGGTTAGGATTTATTTTACAGGTACTTTTGTATTTATTTTAGCTAGGTAGTTATTAAATAGTTAATAACTATTGTACCTAGTTAAAATAAATACAAAGTTGCCTGTAAAATAAAAAATAAACCCTAAGATAGCTACAATGTAACTATTATATTTATAGTTATATTGTAGCTATCTTATGGTTTATTTTATAGGTAAGTATTTAGTTTTAATTAGGAATTATTTATTTAATGATAGTAATATTTATTTAGAGTTATTTAAATTATATTTAAGTTAGTGGGTGTTAGGGTTAGGGTTAGACTTAGGTTTAGGGGTTAATATGTTTATTATAGTGGCGGCGGTGTAGGGGGGGCAGATTAGGGGTTAATAAATATAATGTAGGTGGCGGTGGGCACCGGGAGCGGCGGTTTAGGGGTTAAATAATTTATTTAGTTGCGGCTGGGTCCGGGATCGGCAGGAAAGGGGTTAATAACTTTATGTAGGTGTCGGCGGTATAGGGGGCGGCAGATTAGGGGTTAATAGGTATAATGTAGGTGGCGGCGGGGTCCGGGAGTGGCGGTTTAGGGGTTAATACATTTATTAGAGTTGCGGCGGTGTCCGGGAGCAGCAGTTTAGGGGTTAATAAGTTTATTGAGTTGCGGAGGGGTCTGGGAGCGGCGGTTTAGGGGTTAATAATTATAATGTAGGTGGCGGAGGTGTAGGGGGGGCAGATTAGGGGTGTTTAGACTCGGGATACATGTTAGGGTGTTAGGTGTAGACTTTTACCATAGGAATCAATGGGATATCGGGCAGCAGCGAACATGAGCTTTCGCTGCTGTCAGACTCCCATTGATTCCTATGGCATCCGCCGCCTCCAGGGCGGCGGATTGAAAACCAGGTACGATGGGCCGGAATAGAGGCGAGCGTACCTGGTAGTTATTTGATAACTACCAAAAGTAGTCAGATTGTGCCGAACTTGCGTTCAGAACATCTGGAGTGACGTAACCATCGATCTGTGTCGGACTGACTCCGGCGGATCGTATGTTACGTCACTATATTCTACTTTTGCCGGTCTGTAGGGTTTGATAACTACGGCGAAACAGGCTCGCCAAAAATACACTGCGGAATTCCAGCGTATTTGCGGTTGACAGCTTGATAAATAGAGGCCAATGGCTCAAATACACCAGAGGAGCTAGAGGAGACACATTATACTGTGTCAGTAATATGCAGTTTATTTCACTCTTACAGCATGGAGTATAGCAAGGAGCGTTGCTATTGTAACTCCGTTAGTTTGATCTCTGCTGTTAATTCTGTTAACTAAATAAGCCCCTATAGCAGTGTTCCTGCTATGCTTGCCAAATATATGTAGGATAAGCTCTTTTGGGGGGGGGGGGGTTTACTTTCCCTTTGCTTTTAACGGATCTCTTGGATTTCGCTCCCGTTCTGGAGCAAGTGCCTTTATTTGTGTCCCGGAGCTGCAGTTTATATGTATTAGACAGCTACTTTACGGGGTCCTCCTACAAGTATCGCTCTTTATATATCAGAGAGCATTTTTCCCCTATAGCAGGTACTCGGCTGCGCCATTTTACAGATCACAGCAGAGCACAATTTTCAGCGCTTCCCGTCTCAGGCAGTTGTCAGACAAGATAGACAAAATCTTTTGCAGGCATGAGATTTTGTCGCTCCCTTCCGATCCGGCCGTGAGGGTGTTTTTGCTGCTGATGTCGGCCTGGAGATTTTATTTAATGGGCTATATTTTATTACAGGATGCAGGGTATATTTGTCTTAAAGACGGCATTTTTTTCACCTGCTCTGTTTGTTTGTAAGGCTTTGCTGCTATCTGGTGGTTGTTTGAAAATATGACCCCATAAAATGTTGTGAAGTTGGAAGCAGTACTCTTTTTATTTCCTGTAGACAACCATTGTGTCTCAATTTTGTCGTTTTATTGCCCAGTATTGCTGATCCTTTCCTAGGAGGATTTATTTACTGGTATTGTCTACCATCTAGAGACAGTTCCTCGTATTTATGCATCTAAGAAAAAGAAATTGATGCCTGTGATGGATATAAATTATATATATGCTGTCCATTCACCTATTTTTATGTTGATTTTATCCTTCGCTAAGGTTTTTAACTTTTATTTCCTTTGAGTGATATCAATTATATATTTTAGTATATATTGGTTTATATGCTGTTCATTCATGACTGGTTTCTGAGTAAGATCCTCAAGCAGTGTTGAGTGCCTTCTTCTTTTCCCTGGTATATGTCAGTTGCCTGTACAGACAGTGGGTGCTGTTTATCCCACTTTATATCTGTATATTTTTAGGTTGTCTGCCTTAACGTTACATATTTTTGATCAGGTTTAAAAATCTCTCTGTTTAGGTATACTAGCTGGGAGTTGAGTTCCTTGCTCACAAATGCAAATATCATACTTTTATTATGCATATGGGCTCAATAAATGTCTGTGGCAATATTTATGTCCCTTTATTTACTTGGACGTAATACTATATCTTTTCTTATATGGGGAGATTTTCTGTTGTTTACTGTTGCAACTTAAGGGGTAATGCTGTGTCCATGTAATCCTCTTGAGTAAGAGTTTTGGTAAATGTTAGCTGCTGGAGGTCGCAGGGAGGTTTCTCTGTTCTCTCTCCTGCAATCTAGGCTAACCCCCAACCTTGCAACTAGCGTTTGTTCTCTGCTTTCCTGTCTACTCAGGTCTCTGTCAGAAGTCTGGATGAAGCTGGCAAACCTGTATATGCTCTGACTGCTCCACAGCAAGCCCCTAGAGGGTAAGTCATTTATTTTTATTTTAGATGGGACATTACAGACATCAGAGGTTACTTTGTGGCTCTTATTTCCTCAGTGAAGTGTCTAAGTAAAGAGTATATCCTTTATTCAGGATATCTGTAATGAGCAGTTAAGCCCCCGCATGTCTGTGAGGTAATTGTGTGGGTGACACAAACATTATCCTCAAGGGAGACAGGGATTAATAGTGGACCTAGGATAGGGGTTCAGTTTCTTCCCTTATAATGCATATAGGGCCTTTGTACCAACTCTAAGCACAGGTGCAACTTGCAGTGCGGTATCAGTTTATTAAAGCAACCGACACGCAATGGCCATGGGGGAACCCCTGTGATCAGTATCTGTCGACATTGTATGCAACGTGAAGCTAATATTTTTGGCACCTTTTCGCCCGATTATTATATGTATCAACAAGGGGCATTAAGCCTTTATTTTCACTGGGTCTGTGTTTGGAACTTCTCTCTTTGTGACACTGTCGACTTGTCAGCCTGACATGTATGTTACTTATAGGTGCCCAATGGTTTCTCTGCTGGACACATCACTATGGCTCCCTTGTTCACTGGTCTCGGTTCTGTGGCAATTCATGCGGATAGCAGAGAGTATGCTGCCTCAGAGGTGGATCCCCTGGAGCCTACGGCCACACCGCCCTGTATGCACCCAATCTCGTCTGATCTCGGAAGCTAAGCAGGGTTGGGCCTGGTTAATACTTGAATGAGAGAACAAACCCTAGTTGCCAGGTTGGGGGTTCACCTGTTCTCCCCCCTCTCTCTCAGAGTGGCAGTTATCTATCGTCCCCCCTGGACCAACCTCCCAATTCCTTGACAACTTTGCTGCCTGGCTTCCTTACTTTCTCTCTACAAATACACCTACTCTAATTCTGGGGGACTTCAACATCCCCATTGACAACCCATCTGCCCCTGCTGCCTCTAAACTTCTCTCCCCCACTAACTCCTTCAGCCTTTCACAATCCACACTATTCCCAACTCACCGCGACGGACACTCTATTGATCTGGTATTCTCCTATCTCTGTTCTCTCCCAGATGTTGCCAGTCGCCTATTTCCCATCTCAGACCACCATCTGCTCACCTTTAATCTTAATATACAGGCTAAACCTACTTCCCCCCCTCGCCCCCGCACCTGTAGAAATCTGCACACTGTAGACCCTCCCCAACTCTCCAACCTTATTCAAAAATGCCTCACCCCCACTTCCACGATATCCTGCCCTGACCTTGCCATAACCCACTATAACAATACTCTCTCCTCTGCACTTGACACTCTCGCTCCCAACTTCGCAAAGCCCCACGTCATCAGCTACAGCCCTGGCACTCCCAGAAAACACGCCACCTACAAAAATGCTCCCGCACTGCTGAACGTGCCTGGAGGAAATATAAGTTCATCCTTTACTCTAACACCTCTGCCCTTCACTTGACTAAGCAAACCTACTTCTCTTATATCCACTCACTCCTGAAACCCTAAAAGACTCTTCTCCATTTTCAACTCTCTTCTCTACCCACCTGCACCCCCCCCCCTCATCTGCGTTCAGTGCTCAAGACCTGGCTGACTATTTTTTCAGTAAAACACTTACCATCTGAAGAAACATCCCAACACAAGCCTGCAATCTCCCAACTTCTCTCCCAGTCACCCCCTCTGCCGCTCTCTGCACCCTCCTTCCAACCACTGAGAGTGAAGTGGCTTCCCTATTGTCTTCCTCACACCTCACTACCTGCCCACTTGACCCTATTCCTTCACATTTAATAACTTCTCTGTCTCCCACCCTCACTCCGGCTCTTACCCACATATTTAACTTATCCCTTTCTACCGGCTCATTCCCTGCCTCCTTCAAACATGCAAAGGTCACCCCCATCCTCAAAAAACCCTCCCTTAACCTTAATTCTCCTTCAAACTACCGCCCCATATCACTGCTCCCGCTAGCTTAAAAAATCCTTACTAGTTTTCAATCGCCTAACCCACTTCCTGTCCTCCAACTCACTGCTTGACTCCTTGCAATCTGGCTTCTGTCCCCAACACTCAACTGAGACTGCCCTCACCAAGGTTACTAACGATCTCCTTTCTGCTAAAAACAAAGGCTACTACTCTATACTCATCCTACTTGACCTCTCTGCTGCCTTTCCACTGTCGACCATCCCCTTCTCCTACGGTCTCACAGCTCTCTTGGGCTCTGTAAAACTGCCCTCTCCTGGATTCACTCTTATCTCTCTAACAGATCCTTCTCCGTCTCTTTTGCTGGTGACTCCTCTCCATTGCCTCTGTCTATTGGAGTACCTCAAGGCTCTGTCCTGGGTCCTCTACTCTTCTCTATTTACACTTCTTCACTGGGTAAACTTATCAACAGCTATGGCTTCAACTACCACCTCTATGCTGATGATACCCAGATCTACCTTTCCACCCCTACACTCTCTCCTGTCAATTCTCACATCAGTGACTGCTTATCTGTTATTTCCTCCTGGATGGCCTCTCACCACCTAAAAATAAACATGTCCAAGACCGAGCTACTTCTAATCCCCCCTCTAACTCTACTCCAGTTTCTAATTTTTCCATCACTGTTGGCGGCACCACTATCTCCCCATCACCCCAAGTCCGCTGCCTCAGTGTCACACTTGACTCAAATCTGTCGTTCATTCCCCACATCCAATTGCTCTCTTCATCCTGCCGCAACCACCTAAGCAATATCTCCAAAATTCGCCCGTTTCTGAGTGATTAAACTACTAAACTGCTAATCCACTCCCTGGTAATTTCCCGACTTGACTACTGTAACAACTTGCTAACTGGCCTCCCTCTCTCCCACCTCTCTCCCCTTCAATCCATCCTAAATGCATCTGCCAGGCTAATCTACCTCTCTCAACGCTCCATTTCTGCTGCACCTCTCTGCGAGTCCCTTCACTGGCTCCCCATTCACAGCAGAATTAAATTTAAAATTCTCACCCTGACCTACAAAGCCCTCACCAATGCTGCCCCACCCTACCTGTCCTCACTCATCAACAAATATACTCCAGCCCGCCCCCTAAGATCCAACAATGACCTGCTCCTTGCGTCCTCTACCATCACCTCCTCTCATGCTAGACTACAGGACTTCTCTTGTGCGGCACCAACCCTCTGGAATGCTCTTCCTCGAGCTGTCAGACTCTCCCCTAACCTCTCCTCCTTTAAACATTCCCTAAAGACCTTTTTGTTCAGGCGAAGCCTATCACCCGACTCATTAACAAATGAAGTTCACTAACCTAACAGCTGCCCTCCTCTATCTCCTTACTAATATAATTCTCACCTTTGCAGTCCCCACCTCCTGTTTCCCATCCTCCTACCCATCTAGTTTGTAAGTTCCCATGGGAATAGGGCCCTCAATTCCCCCTGTATTTGTCTGTAAAAATTTTTCTTTTATTGTATTGTTTCTACATTGTACTTTTAAACTTGTACCCATGGGCAGCGCTGCGGAATCTGTTGTTGCTTTATAAATAAAGAATAATAATAATAATAATGAGGGACTGCCTGGGAATACCAGGTGCTGTGCTGCTGCCCCACGCAGTGACTCACACTGCGACTTGAATAAGGTGACAGGAGAGTCCGTGGGCTCATCTTATTTTTGTCTGCTTCTTTACAAATGTAGGTTATCAGGTGTCCTCCTTTTTATTTATATTATGTGGGGACTTATCTCTGTGTTTGGCTCAGTTCAGTTAGCCCGCTGTGGAGTAGAAGGTCGTTGCTCTCCGACGTCCATACTGATTATGGCGTGTGCTCCCTCTCTCATTCTCATGCCGACTAACCCTTTTTTGGGGCGATCGCAATACGCCCTTAGTTTTTATCTACGTGGGGGTAAATACGTTCAGTATCATCCACACTTATACAGCCAGACGGTGTATTTTTTTGGAGCAGCTACAGGTGCCCTTCTTAGTCAGGCTGGTGCGGCCCTAATACCCATCCCTGTATATAACCTCTCTTCTACCTGAACATAGAGGTGTCAGGTTAATAGGTCAGAGTAATTCCAGGGATGACTCTCTGAAAGTGGCTCTCCTGATGTGATTGGGCCTGCTGTATAGGAAAGGTTTAATAGTTTTCTATCCATAGACAGTTCTTAATAAATTTTTTGTGTGCCATTTTATATGTTATTTTATTGTAAAAAGTTACTTGTGTACATGCTTCATTTTTTAGTACCGTTATAGTTCCTTTTTGTAGTTAGAACGGTTTCAATTGACTTATCAAGGATTCCTGGTTATTTACTTCCATCTAGTGGTGGTTTTCTGGCATTAAAGGTGTAATCTTCTACTGAAGAAGTATATTGTGACATTTTTATATAAGCATTATGTTCTGCTTATACTATCCTTTCTACTGGACATATCAAACATATGCCTTTAGGGATTCCTTTTTTTCTCCTGTACTTATTAAATATCTCTGAATGATATAATTTATATATCTATGATATTCATATCTATGGGGATTTTTATCCTCTTTCCATTTAAAAATATTGTGATCTCTCTTTTATTAAGGTGATTTATTCTAATGTCTGTGTCATCATGTATTGCCCTATGTATCATTTATCTATTTTTAGTGATCTAAGGACACTAATAGGTTTATATTTATGTTACCCTATTTCATGTATATGGGCACAATATTATAATCTCTCTCATATTGAGGTGATTTCTGCTAATGTCTGTGACATCATGTATTGTCCTAGGTAACATATTTATATATTTCCTAATGATCTTAGGACACTAATATGTTTATTTTCATGTCACCCTATTATATGTATATGGACACAATATTATAATCTCTCTCCTATTGAGGTGATTTCTACTAATATACCACACTACAAATACAGTGGCACCACATTGGCAATCTTTTCTATATTACAGTTAGCTGACACGATATGTATATATCGTGTCTTCAATAATAGTTTAAGCAGAAAAGTGGTGCTGTGCAGTATTGAATATATTAAACAGAAGAGAGGAAAGAACCTCCCAAAAGACTGCACGTGTAGCACTCTGTGCCTGGACTAATGGGTAGAGAAGTTGGGAAAGTTAAAACATAACTTTTAATACAATATTTTTAAAATAAAGGATCACTTAAAATCAAACCAAAACTGAGGGTCCCATTTCCCCTAAATAAAAATATTGAGCCTTTGATATATAGTTAAATAATAATGGGAAAGTGCACAGGAAGGCGGTCTGACTCTAACACAGGCTTGGAATTCCACTGAGATCAAAATGGGTGGTGGAGAGCTATCTGTAATTTCTATAGATAATAATATATAAGGTAATGGATATATTACAGATCAGAGCTCATAGTATTGTCTCAAGTGATCTAGTATTATAATGTGCCATCAATGTTAGGTGTCAGAGGGATTTGTACACTCAAAATGTAAGTGTATTGATACAAACAACAAACCTTGCTAATCTATTATCCTAATAAATAAATAACAATTGGAGCCACTTGGAGAGTCACTTATCACTAGTAATGTGAATTCAGGATTATGCTTGTATTATCCACCCCAGCTGCGTTAGGATGTGGTATTGAATACTAGAGTATAGGTGTCTGAACTGGGTTGTTATTGATTGTGGGTATAGCACAGATCAAAACTCGTGGTGTTGTGTTAGGTTATACTCTTGTGTTATGTACCACAGAATGAAAGTATCAGGGATATTCAAGCAGTCATAATGTAGGGTTATTTAAACAAGCATGAACTATTTATTTTTGCTACTGTAGTGCATAACATAAATTCAAGCTACTTGGGGATCCTATATTTATAACCATGTGGGTAATGATTTGTGTTTTATACTCTCCAACCCAGCAAAGTGTGTTACAATGTTGGATATTTTATGTATTAAATATCACCACTTGTGTTGCTGTAATCAGTATAATGATACAGTTCAAATCCTCTTAACTCTGGCAGACTGTTATTCTCCAGGTTAGAGGTGGTGGTTTTCACTCTGTGTGATTTACATATAACTGTTCTAGGTACGTTAAAAGTGCTCTGTGTATACTAGAGCTGTAACTAGATATTGGCGTCTCATACATGCCTAGGTGGGGAATATATGATTCCAGTTAATTCTGATATAAATACGCACACTATATAATAATAACCACTCAATTCTAGCAATGCTTGAAGTAAAAGTGTACCAGTAAATGACTCACTATTTTATCTGAATTAGATTATCATATTTTACCTGTCACTTTATCGGGTACTAAGTTTCAACTGACAAGCTGTTACTATGGCAACAAATATTTGCCGGTTAGTTTTGAATCGTATATGATTTTGAAAGTGGTTAATTATTGTACCGGTATATATTCGGTATATATAGTGGTCATAAGAACATATTAAAGTATAGTTTGAACCCCCAACGAATGTCGGTAACTGATAGCTCTAATATTAGTGTCATAGAGTGTAATCGCTACAGTGCTGTTGCTGCTTTAAGTAAATCCCTGCTCGTAGTTAGCTCCGTAATGTTTCCAACTGTTGTGAGCGTGACTATAAGTATTCAGGTTGCCGCTGTATGCGGTCTTGGTATAAAGGCTGTGAGCGTCACTGCTATGGATTTCAATAGTTTGCACGCTACAAAAGTTATACCTGCTGAATAGTCTAAGTTAGTAAGGTTTTGGTTTTAAGAAATTGTACTATATGCCCGCCTGTGCAGGCCAACAGTTATGGTTAAACTTAAAAAATAATAGAGCACCCCAGAGCTCTATAACCCCCTAACGCGTTTCGCCCGTATAGGGATTTTTCAAAGGCGGAGAGCCGCCGGAAGTTTGGGAATATGTACGGGCTGAGAACCCGGTCCCAACGGATACTCGGGTCTGATAGGATAGTGTGTCTGTCAATCATAGTCAGACTGGTTGGTCAGTAATTAGCAAGAGTCCATGAGCTAGTGACGTATGGGATATACATTCCTACCAGGAGGGGCAAAGTTTCCCAAACCTCAAAATGCCTATAAATACACCCCTCACCACACCCACAAATCAGTTTTACACACTTTGCCTCCTGTGGAGGTGGTGAAGTAAGTTTGTGCTAGATTCTACGTTGATATGCGCTTCGCAGCAGGCTGGAGCCCGGTTTTCCTCTCAGTGTGCAGTGAATGTCAGAGGGATGTGAAGAGAGTATTGCCTATTTGAATTCAATGGTCCCTTCTACGGGATCTATTTCATAGGTTCTCTGTTATCGGTCGTAGAGATTCATCTCTTACCTCCCTTTTCAGATCGACGATATACTCTTATGTACCATTACCTCTACTGATTCTCGTTTCAGTACTGGTTTAGCTTTCTACTACATGTAGATGAGTGTCCTGGGGTAAGTAAGCCTTATTTTTTGTGACACTCTAAGCTATGGTTGGGCACTTTTATATAAAGTTCTAAATATATGTGTTTAAACATTTATTTGCCTTGATTCAGGATGTTCAATATTCCTTTTTTCAGACAGTCAGTTTCATTATTGGGATAATGCATATGAATTAAAACATTTTTTCTTACCTTAGAAATTGACTTTTTTCCCTGTGGGCTGTTAGGCTCGCGGGGGCTGAAAATGCTACATTTTATTGCGTCATTCTTGGCGCAGACTTTTTTGGCGCAAAAATTTTCTTTGTCATTTCCGGCGTCATACTTTTTGCCGGAAGTTGCGTCATGTTTTTGACGTTTTTTCGCGCCAAAAATGTCGGCGTCACCGGATTTAGGCGCCAAATAATGTGGGCGTCTTTTTTGGCGCTATAAAATATGGGCGTCATTATTGTCTCCACATTATTTAAGTCTAGTTGTTTATTTGCTTCTGGTTGCTAGAAGCTTGTTCATTGGCATTTTTTCCCATTCCTGAAACTGTCATTTAAGGAATTTGATACATTTTGCTTTATATGTTGTTTTTTCTATTACATATTGCAAGATGTCTCAGATTGACCCTGGATCAGAAGCTACGTCTGGAAAATCGCTGCCTGATGCTGGATCTACCAACGTTAAGTGTATTTGCTGTAAACTTGTGGTAACTGTCCCTCCGGTTGTTGTTTGTGATGAATGTCATGATAAACTTGCTAATGCAGATAATATTTCCTTTAGTAATGTTCCATTACCTGTTGCTGTTCAGTCAACATCTAATACTCAGGGTGTTCCTGTTAATATAAGAGATTTTGTTTCTAAATCTATTAGGAAGGCTATGTCTGTTATTCCTCCTTCCAGTAAACGTAAAAGGTCTTTTAAAACTTCTCATTTTCCAGATTAATTTTTAAATGAACAACATCTTTTTGATTCTGTTTCTGATGATGATTTGTCTGGTTCAGAGGATTCTGTTTCAGAGATTGACACTGATAAATCTTCATATTTATTTAAAATGGAATTTATTCGTTCTTTACTTAAAGAAGTCTTAATTGCATTAGAAATAGAGGATTCTGGTCCTCTTGATACTAAATCTAAACGTTTAAATACGGTTTTTAAACCTCCTGTAGTTATTCCGGAGGTTTTTCCCGTCCCTGATGCTATTTCTGAAGTAATTTCCAGGGAATGGAATAATTTAGGTAATTCATTTACTCCTTCTAAAAGGTTTAAGAAATTATATCCTGTGCCATCTGACAGATTAGAGTTTTGGGACAAAATCCCTAAGGTTGATGGGGCTATCTCTACTCTTGCTAAACGTACTACTATTCCTACGGCAGATAGTACTTCCTTTAAGGATCCTTTAGATAGGAAAATTGAATCCTTTCTAAGAAAAGCTTATTTATGTTCAGGTAATCTTCTTAGGCCTGCTATATCTTTGGCGGATGTTGCTGCAGCTTCAACTTTCTGGTTGGAGGCTTTAGCACAACAAGTGACAGACCATAATACTCATAGCATTGTTAATCTTCTTCAACATGCTAATAACTTTATTTGTGATGCCATCTTTGACATCATTAGGGTTGATGTCAGGTATATGTCTTTAGCTATTTTAGCTAGAAGAGCTTTATGGCTTAAAACTTGGAATGCTGATATGTCTTCTAAGTCAACTTTGCTTTCCCTTTCTTTCCAAGGTAATACATTTTTGGTTCACAGTTGGATTCTATTATTTCAACTGTTACTGGGGGGAAGGAACTTTTTTACCACAGGATAAAAAATCTAAAGGTAAATATAGGGCTGCTAATCGTTTTCGTTCCTTTCGTCACAATAAGGAACAAAAGCCTGATCCTTCCCCAACAGGAATGGTATCCGTTTGGAAACCATCTCCAGTCTGGAATAAATCCAAGCCTTTTAGAAAGCCAAAGTCAGCTCCCAAGTCCACATGAAGGTGCGGCCCTCATTCCAGCGCAGCTGGTAGGGGGCAGATTACGATTTTTCAAAGAAATTTGGATCAATTCGATTCACAGTCTTTGGATTCAGAACATTGTTTCTCAAGGGTACAGAATAGGTTTCAAGATAAGGCCTCCTGCAAGAAGATTTTTTCTTTCTCGTGTTCCAATAAATCCAGTGAAGGCTCAAGCGTTTCTGAAATGTGTTTCAGATCTAGAGTTGGCTGGAGTAATTGTGCCTGTTCCAGTTCTGTAACAAGGTCTGGGGTTTTACTCAAATCTATTCATTGTGCCAAAGAAGGAGAATTCCTTCAAACCAGGACTGGATTTAAAGATATTGAATCGTTATGTAAGAATACCAACATTCAAAATGGTAACTATAAGGACTATTCTGCCTTTTGTTCAGCAAGGGCATTATATGTCCACAATAGATTTACAGGATGCATATCTGCATATTCCGATTCATCCAGATCACTTTCAGTTTCTGAGATTCTCTTTTCTAGACAAGCATTACCAGTTTGTGGCTCTGCCGTTTGGCCTAGCAACAGCTCCAAGGATTTTTTCAAAGGTTCTCGGTGCCCTACTATCTGTAATCAGAGAACAGGGTATTGTGGTATTTCCTTATTTGGACGATATCTTGGTACTTGCTCAGTCTTCACATTTAGCAGAATCTCATACGAATCGACTTGTATCGTTTCTTCAAGAACATGGTTGGAGGATCAATTTACCAAAGAGTTTGTTGATTCCTCAGACAAGGGTAACCTTTTTAGGTTTCCAGATAGATTCAGTGTCCATGACTCTGTCGTTAACGGACAAGAGACGTCTGAAATTGGTTTCAGCTTGTCGAAACCTTCAGTCTCAATCATTCCCTTCGGTAGCCTTATGCATGGCAATTCTAGGTCTTATGACTGCTGCATCGGACGCGATCCCCTTTGCTCGTTTTCACATGCGACCTCTTCAGCTCTGTATGCTGAACCAGTGGTGCAGGGATTATACAAAGATATCACAATTAATATCTTTAAAACTGAATGTACGACACTCTCTGACGTGGTGGACAGACCACCATCGTTTAGTTCAGGGGGCTTCTTTTTTTCCTCCAACCTGGACTGTGATCTCAACAGATGCAAGTCTGACAGGTTGGGGAGCTGTATGGGGGTCTCTGACAGCACAGGGGGTTTGGGAATCTCAGGAGGCGAGATTACCAATCAACATTTTGGAACTCCGTGCGATTTTCAGAGCTCTTCAGTCGTGGCCTCTTCTAAATAGAGAGTCGTTCATTTGTTTTCAGACGGACAATGTCACAACCGTGGCATATGTCAATCATCAAGGAGGGACTCACAGTCCTCTGGCTATGAAAGAAGTATCTCGAATACTTGTATGGGCGGAATCCAGCTCCTGTCTAATTTCTGCGGTTCACATCCCAGGTATAGACAATTGGGAAGCAGATTATCTCAGTCGCCAAACATTACATCCGGGCGAATGGTCTCTTCACCCAGAAGTATTTCTTCAGATTGTTTAATTCTGGGGACTTCCAGAAATAGATCTGATGGCTTCTCATCTAAACAAAAAGCTTCCCAGGTATCTGTCCAGATCCAGGGATCCTCAGGCGGAAGCTGTGGATGCATTGTCTCTTCCTTGGAAGTATCATCCTGCCTATATCTTTCCGCCTCTAGTTCTTCTTCCAAGAGTGATTTCCAAGATTCTAAAGGAGTGTTCGTTTGTTCTGCTGGTGGCTCCAGCATGGCCTCACAGGTTTTGGTATGCGGATGTTGTTCAGATGGCTACTTGTCAACCATGGGCTCTTCCGTTAAGACCAGACCTTCTATCGCAAGGTCCTTTTTTCCATCAGGATCTCAAATCCTTAAATTTGAAGGTATGGAGATTGAACGCTTGATTCTCAGTCATAGAGGTTTCTCTGACTCCGTAATTAATACTATGTTACAGGCTCGTAAAACTGTATCTAGGAAGATATATTATCCAGTCTGGAAGACTTACATCTCTTGGTGCTCTTCTCATCATTTTTCCTGGCATTCTTTTAGAATTCCTAGAATTTTACAATTTCTTCAAGATGGTCTGGATAAAGGTTTGTCTGCAAGTTCTTTGAAAGGACAAATTTCTGCTCTTTCCGTGTTGTTTCACAGAAAGATTGCTAATCTTCCTGATATTCATTGTTTTGTTCAGGCTTTGGTTCGTATCAAACCTGTCATTAAGTCAATCTCTCCTCCTTGGAGTTTGAATTTGGTTCTGGGGGCTTTACAAGCTCCTCTGTTTGAACCTATGCATTCTCTGGACATTAAATTACTTTCTTGGAAAGTCCTGTTCCTTTTGGCAATCTCTTCTGCTAGAAGAGTTTCAGAGTTATCTGCTCTTTCTTGTGAATCTCCTTTTCTGATTTTTCATCAGGATAAGGCGGTGTTGTGAACTTCATTTAAATTTTTACCTAAGGTTGTGAACTCTAACAACATTAGTAGAGAAATTGTGGTTCCTTCATTATGTCCTAATCCTAAGAATTCTAAGGAAAGATCGTTGCATTCTTTGGATGTAGTTAGAGCTTTGAAATATTATGTTGAAGCTACTAAAGGTTTCCGAAAGACTTCTAGTCTATTTGTTATCTTTTCCAGTTCCAGGAAAGGTCAGAAGGCCTCTGACATTTCTTTGGCATCTTGGTTAAAATCTTTGATTCATCATGCTTATGTCGAGTCGGGTAAAACTCCGCCTCAAAGGATTACAGCTCATTCTACTAGGTCAGTTTCTACTTCCTGGGCGTTTAGGAATGAAGCTTCGGTTGATCAGATTTGCAGAGCAGCCATTTGGTCTTCTTTGCATACTTTTACTAAATTCTACCATTTTGATGTGTTTTCTTCTTCTGAAGCAGTTTTTGGTAGAAAAGTACTTCAGGCAGCGGTTTCAGTTTGATTCTTCTGCTTATAATTTCAGTTTTTTTGATTATAAGATTAAAACTTTATTTTGGGTTGTGGATTATTTTTTCAGCGGAATTGGCTGTCTTTATTTTATCCCTCCCTCTCTAGTGACTCTTGTGTGGAAGTTCCACATCTTGGGTATTTATTATCCCATACGTCACTAGCTCATGGACTCTTGCTAATTACATGAAAGAAAACATAATTTATGTAAGAACTTACCTGATAAATTCATTTCTTTCATATTAGCAAGAGTCCATGAGGCCCACCCTTTTTTGTGGTGGTTATGATTTTTTTGTATAAAGCACAATTTTTCCAATTCCTTATTTTTTATGCTTTCGCACTTTTTTCTTATCACCCCACTTCTTGGCTATTCGTTAAACTGATTTGTGGGTGTGGTGAGGGGTGTATTTATAGGCATTTTGAGGTTTGGGAAACTTTGCCCCTCCTGGTAGGAATGTATATCCCATACGTCACTAGCTCATGGACTCTTGCTAATATGAAAGAAATTAATTTATCAGGTAAGTTCTTACATAAATTATGTTTTTTATTACTTAAGACACTCTCAGCTATGGTTTGGCACTTTATGCAATTTATATAAAGTTATAAATATATGTATTGTACTTATATTTGCCATGAGTCAGGTTCATGTATTTCCTTCTGCAGACTGTCAGTTTCATATTTGGGAATATAAACACTTTAAGAAATTTGTTTCTTACCTGGGGTTTAGTCTTTTTCATTTTTGACTACTTTTGCATTTGCGGGTATTAGGCCCGCGGGTGCGTCAAATGTTAGACTTTATTGCGTCATTTTTGGCGCGAACTTTTTTGGCGCGGGAAATTACGTTTTTTGACGCAACTTTTCACATGGCGGCGTCATTAGTGACGCAAGTGTGTCATTTCCGGTCAATTTTGGCGCCAAAAAAGTTTACTTTGCGCCAATTTTTTCATTATTTCAATACCCCATTCATGTTTGCCTCCTGCTTTCTTTTATCAAGAGGCCTATGCATTTGCATTTTTTCCCATTCCTGAAACTGTCATTTAAGGAAATAGATCATTTTGCTTTATATGTTGTTTTTTCTTTTACATTGAGCAAGATGTCCCAATCCGATCCTGTCTCTGAAGTTTCTGCTGGAACATTGCTGCCTGACGTCGGTTCTACCAAAGCTAAGTGCATTTGTTGCAAAATTGTAGAAATTATTCCACCGAATGTCATTTGTAATAGTTGTCATGATAAACTTTTACATGCAGATAGTGTTTCTATCAGTAATAATACATTGCCAGTTGCAGTTCCTTCAACTTCTAATGTGCATGATATACCTGTAAATTTCAAAGAATCTGTTTCTGAATCTATTATGAAGGCTTTGTCTGCATTTCCACCTTCTAATAAACGTAAAAGGTCTTTTAAAACTTCTCATTTAGCTGATGAAATTTCAAATGACCAACAACATAATAATTCATCCTCTTCTGATGAGGATCTATCTGAAACAGAAGATCCTTCCTCAGATATTGACACTGACAAATCTACTTATTTATTTAACCCCTTAACGACCGAGGACGTGCAGGGTACGTCCTCAAAAAAAAGGCAGTTAATGCCTGAGAACGTACCCTGCACGTCCTCGGTTTGGAAAGCAGCTGGAAGCGATCCTGCTCGCTTCCAGCTGCTTTCCGGTTATTGCAGTGATGCCTCGATATGGAGGCATCCTGCAATAACTTTTTTAAGCCATCCGGTGCAGAGAGAGCCACTCTGTGGCCCTCTCTGCACCGGAGATCGGTGGCTCCCTGCGTTGGTGGGTGGGAGCCGGACCGGGAGGCGGGTGGCGGCCATCGATGGCCCTGGTTATCTGCAGGGGGGCGGGATCGTAGGCGGGGATGAGCGGGGGCGCGCACGGACGCGCGCGCGTGCACGGGAGGGCGGGGGCGGGCGCGTGCACGGGGAGGTAGCGGGTGGGAACCGCTACACTACAGAAAATGTGTTAAAAAAAATTTGTAAATGCCTTAATATTTAAAAAAAAAAAAAGATCAGCAAGGTGGTCGGGGTTTGTCTGTGTGGGGGGGGGAAGCTACACTACAGAAAAAATCCAAATAAATATAAAAAAAACACTTTTTTTTTGCAAACTGGGTACTGGCAGACAGCTGCCAGTACCCAAGATGGCCCCCAATGAGGCAGAGGGGATGGTCAGAGAGCGGTTTTGGGGGGGATCAGGGAGGTTGGGGGCTAAGGGGGGGATCCTACACCCTAGCATATGTAAATATGCTAAAAAAAATTATTATTTTTTTAAAAAAAAAACCTTTTATTTTAGTACTGGCAGACTTTCTGCCAGTACTTAAGATGGCGGGGACAATTGTGGGGTGGGGGAGGGAAGGGAGCTGTTTGGGAGGGATCAGGGGGTGGGATGTGTCAGGTGGGAGGCTGATCTCTACACTAAAGCTAAAATTAACCCTGCAAGCTCCCTACAAACTCCCTAATTAACCCCTTCACTGCTAGCCATAATACACGTGTGAGGCGCAGCAGGATTTAGCGGCCTTCTAATTACCAGAAAGCAACGCCAAAGTCATATATGTCTGCTATTTCTGAACAAAGGGGATCCCAGACAAGTATTTACAACCATTTGTGCCATAATTGCACAAGCTGTTTGTAAATTATTTCAGTGAGAAACCTAAAATTGTGAAAAATTTAACTTTTTTTTCAATTTGATCGCATTTGGCGGTGAAATGGTGGCATGAAATATACCAAAGTGTGCCTAGATCAATACTTGGGGTTGTCTACTATACTACACTAAAGCTAAAATTAACCCTACAAGCTCCCTAAAAGCTCCCTAATTAACCCCTTAACTGCTGGGCATAATACACTTGTGGTGCGCAGTGGCATTTAGCGGCCTTCTAATTACCAAAAAGCAACGCCAAAGCCATATATGTCTGCTATTTCTGAACAAAGGGGATCCCAGAGAAGAATTTACAACCATTTATGCCATAATTGCACAAGTTGTTTGTAAATAATTTCAGTGAGAAACCAAAAGTTTGTGAAAAAATTTGTGAAAAAGTGAACGATTTTTTGTATTTGATTGCATTTGGCGGTGAAATGGTGGTATGAAATATACCAAAATTGTCCTAGATCAATACTTTGGGATGTCTACTAAAAAAAAATATATACATGTCAAGGGATATTCAGGGATTCCTGAAAGATATTAGTGTTCTAATGTAACTAGCGCTAATTTTGGAAAAAAGTGGTTTGGAAATAGCAAAGTGCTACTTGTATTTATGGCCCTATAACTTGCAAAAAAAGCAAAGAACATGTAAACATTGGGTATTTCTAAACTCAGGACAAAATTTTGAAACTATTTAGCATGGGTGTTTTTTGGTGGTTGTAGATGTGTAACAGATTTTGGGGGTCAAAGTTAGAAAAAGTGTGTTTTTTTCAATTTTTCCTCATATTTTATATTTTTTTTTATAGTAAATTATAAGATATGATGAAAATAATGGTATCTTTAGAAAGTCCATTTAGTGGCGAGAAAAACGGTATATAATATGTGTGGGTACAGTAAATGAGTAAGAAGAAAATTACAGCTAAACACAAACACCGCAAAAATGTAAAAATAGCCTTGGTCCCAAACGGACAGAAAATGGAAAAGTGCTGTGGTCATTAAGGGGTTAAAATAGAGTATATGCGTTCTTTATTAAAAGAAGTAATTACTTTGGATATTGAGGTAACCAGTCCTATTGACGTTCAGTCTAATAAACGTTTAAATGCTGTTTTTAAACCTCCTGTGGTTTCCCCAGGTGTTTTTCCCATTCCTGAGGCTATTTCTGATATGATTTCTAGGGAATGGAATAAGCCAGGTACTTCCTTTGTTCCTTCTTCAAGGTTTAAGAGATTGTATCCTTTACCAGCAAAATCTATAGAGTTTTGGGAAAAGATCCCCAAAGTTGATGGGGCTATTTCTACTCTTGCTAAACGTACCACTATTCCTATGGAAGATAGCACTTCCTTTAAGGATCCTTTAGATAGGAAGCTTGAATCTTATCTAAGGAAGGCCTATTTATATTCAGGTCATCTTCTCAGACCTGCTATTTCTTTGGGTGATGTTGCGGCCGCATCAACTTTCTGGTTGGAAAATTTAGCGCAACATGAATTGGTTTCTGACATATCTAGCATTGTTCGCTTACTGCAACATGCTAATCATTTTATTTGTGATGCCATTTTTGATATTATCAAAATTGATGTTGGATCCATGTCTTTAGCTGTACTAGCTAGAAGAGCTTTGTGGCTTAAATCTTGGAATGCTGATATGACATCTAAATCTAGATTACTATCTCTTTCTTTCCAAGGTAATAATTTATTTGGTTCTCAGTTGGATTCTATTATTTCAACTATCACTGGAGGAAAAGGAGTTTTTTTGCCTCAGGATAAAAAACCTAAGGGTAAATCTAAGGCTTCTAACCGTTTTCGTTCCTTTCGTCAGTATAAGGAACAAAAACTCAATCCTCCTCCCAAGGAATCTGCTTCCAGTTGGAAGCCTTCCTCAAATTGGAATAAATCCAAGCCATTTAGGAAACCAAAGTCTGCCCCTAAATCCGCATGAAGGTGCGGCCCTCATTCCAGCTCAGCTGGTAGGGGGCAGATTAAGGTTTTTCAAGGTTTTTTGGATAAAATCTGTCCAAAATCATTGGATTCAGAGCATTGTCTCTCAAGGGTATCGAATAGGATTCAAAGTAAGACGTCCTGTGAGAAGATTTTTTCTCTCACACATTCCTGTAAATCCAGTAAAAGCTCAGGCTTTTCTGAAGTGTGTTTCAGATCTGGAGTCTTCAGGGGTAATCATGCCAGTTCCTCTTCAGGAACAAGGTTTGGGGTTTTATTCAAACCTATTCATTGTACCAAAGAAAGAAAATTTGTTCAGACCAGTTCTGGATCTGAAAATTTTGAATCGTTATATAAGAGTACCAACTTTCAAGATGGTGACTATAAGGACTATTCTGCCTTTTGTTCAGCAAGGACATTATATGTCCACAATAGACTTGCAGGATGCATACCTTCATATTCCGATTCATCCAGAACACTATCAGTTTCTGAGATTCTCTTTTCTAGACAAGCATTACCAATTTGTTGCTCTTCCATTTGGCCTAGCAACAGCTCCAAGAATCTTTTCAAAGGTTCTGGGTGCCCTACTATCTGTAATCAGAGAACAGGGTATTGCAGTGTTTCCTTATTTGGACGATATCTTGGTACTAGCTCAGTCTTTACATACTGCAGAATCTCACACGAATCAACTAGTGTTGTTTCTTCGGAAACATGGTTGGAGGATCAATTTACCAAAAAGTTTCTTGATTCCTCAGACAAGGGTCACCTTTTTAGGTTTCCAGAAAGATTCAGTGTCATGACTCTGTCTCTAACAGACAAGAGACGTTTAAAATTGGTTGCAGCCTGCCGGCGCCTTCAGTCTCAGTCATTCCCTTCAGTGGCTATGTGCATGGTAGTTTTAGGTCTCATGACTGCAGCATCGGACGCAATCCCCTTTGCTCGTTTTCACATGAGACCTCTACAGCTTTGTATGCTGAATCAATGGTGCAGGGATTATACAAAGATATCACAATTAATATCCTTGAATCCCAATGTACGACACTCTCTGACATGGTGGATAGATCACCATCGTTTGGTTCAAGGGGCTTCTTTTGTTCGCCCAACCTGTACTGTGATCATTACAGATGCAAGTCTTTCAGGTTGGGGAGCTGTTTGGGGGTATCTGACAGCACAAGGGGTTTGGAAATCTCAAGAGGCGAGATTACCAATAAATATTTTAGAACTCCGTGCAATTCTCAAGGCTCTTCAGTTCTGGCCTCTACTAAAGAGAGAACCGTTCATTTGTTTTCAGACAGACAATATCACAACTGTGGCTTATGTCAATCATCAGGGTGGGACTCACAGTCCCCAAGCTATGAAAGAAGTATCTCGGATACTTGCTTGGGCGGAATCCAGCTCCTGTCTAATCTCTGCGGTACATATCCCAGGTGTAGACAATTGGGAGGCGGATTATCTCAGCCACCAGACTTTACATCCAGGGGAGTGGTCTCTCCATCCAGATGTGTTTTCTCAGATTGTTCAGATGTGGGGGCTTCCAGAGATAGATCTCATGGCTTCTCATCTAAACAAGAAACTTCCCAGATACCTGTCCAGGTCCAGGGATGTTCAAGTGGAAGCAGTGGATGCGCTGACACTTCCCTGGTGTTATCAACCTGCTTACATCTTCCCGCCTCTAGTTCTTCTTCCAAGAGTGATTTCCAAAATCATCATGGAACAGTCTTTTGTGTTGCTGGTGGCTCCAGCATGGCCACACAGGTTTTGGTATGCGGATGTGGTTCGGATGTCCAGTTGCCCGCCTTGGCCGCTTCCATTACGGCTGGACCTACTATCTCAAGGTCCGTTTTTCCATCAGGATCTCAAATCATTTGAAGGTATGGAAATTGAACGCTTAGTTCTAAGTCATAGAGGTTTCTCTGACTCAGTGATTAATACTATGTTACA
The DNA here is from genome assembly GCF_027579735.1 of Bombina bombina. Lineage (NCBI taxonomy): Eukaryota > Metazoa > Chordata > Amphibia > Anura > Bombinatoridae > Bombina > Bombina bombina. Next base: position 452,790,428 of record NC_069502.1, read on the forward strand.
AGCTCGTAAATCTGTCTCTAGGAAGATTTATTATAGAGTTTGGAAGGCTTACATTTCATGGTGTTCTTATAAATTCTCCTGGCATTCTTTTAGAATTCCTAGAATTTTGCAGTTTCTTCAGGATGGTCTGGATAAGGGTTTGTCTGCAAGTTCCTTGAAAGGACAAATCTCCGCTCTTTCTGTTTTATTTCACAGAAAAATTGCTATACTTTCTGATATACACTGTTTTGTACAGGCTTTAGTTCGTATTAAGCCTGTCATTAAGTCAATTTCTCTTCCTTGGAGTCTTAATTTGGTTCTGAGGGCTTTACAGGCTCCTCCTTTTGAACCTATGCATTCTTTGGAGATTAAACTACTTTCCTGGAAAGTGTTGTTCCTTTTGGCCATCTCTTCTGCTAGAAGAGTTTCTGAACTATCTGCTCTTTCTTGTGAGTCTCCTTTTCTGGTTTTTCATCAGGATAAGGCAGTTTTGCGGACTTCTTTTCAATTTTTACCTAAGGTTGTGAATTCTAACAACATTAGTAGAGAAATTGTTGTCCTTTCTTTATGTCCTAATCCTAAGAATTCTTTGGAGAGATCCTTACATTCTTTGGATGTGGTAAGAGCTTTGAAATATGTGGAAGCTACTAAAAATTTCAGGAAGACTTCTAGTCTATTTGTTTTATTTTCTGGTCCTAGGAAAGGTCAGAGAGCTTCTGCTGTTTCCTTGGCTTCTTGGTTGAAACTTTTGATTCATCAAGCTTATTTGGAGTCGGGTCAAACCCCGCCTCAGAGAATTACAGCTCATTCTACTAGATCAGTCTCTACTTCATGGGCTTTTAAGAATGAAGCGTCAGTCGATCAGATTTGCAAAGCAGCCACTTGGTCCTCTTTGCATACATTTACTAAATTCTACCATTTTGATGTATTTGCTTCTTCAGAAGCAGTTTTTGGTAGAAAAGTTCTTCAGGCAGCTGTTTCAGTTTGATTCTTCTGCTTTTGATTTAAGTTTTTTTCTTTTCAAAGTGAAAATAACTTATTTTTTGGGTTGTGGATTATTTTTTCAGCGTAATATGGCTGTTTTTATTTTATTCCCTCCCTCTCTAGTGACTCTTGAGTGGAAGACTCCACATCTTGGGTATTGATATCCCATATGTCACTAGCTCATGGACTCTTGCCAATTACATGAAAGAAAACATAATTTATGTAAGAACTTACCTGATAAATTCATTTCTTTCATATTGGCAAGAGTCCATGAGGCCCACCCTTTTTATGGTGGTTATGATTTTTTGTATAAAGCACAATTATTTCCAAATTTCCTTTGTTGATGCTTTCTACTCCTTTCTTTATCACCCCACTGCTTGGCTATTCGTTAAACTGAATTGTGGGTGTGGTGAGGGGTGTATTTATAGGCATTTTGAGGTTTGGGAAACTTTGCCCCTCCTGGTAGGATTGTATATCCCATATGTCACTAGCTCATGGACTCTTGCCAATATGAAAGAAATGAATTTATCAGGTAAGTTCTTACATAAATTATGTTTTTTTTACTTTGGCAAAATTAATTTAATTGTAATTACTTTAGGAGTACACCAATCAGCAAGCGCTACCCAGGCACTGAACCAGAAATGGGCCGGCTCCTAAGCTTACATTCAAATAAAGATACCAAGAGAACAAAGAAAAATTGATAATAGGAGTAAATTAGAAAGTTTTTTAAAATTGCATGCTCTGGTTTAAATTAGCTTAATCACTCCCTATGGTCATTAGATAACCATACTAACGCTGATGATAAAACAAGATCTCATAGCACTCAATCATAAGCACACAAAATGAGATAAACATTTTTCTCCATGTCACTAGATTCTGCTAATCACCCTGTTCTCGCCTCTCCCTGGATGTCAATACATAGCTATAATGGAACCTTTCTGTTCAGAATACTATAATTAAAAGGTGTTGTTTTCATTTTAGTACACTACCAAGATAGTCAGTCATGGCTCTTTTTCTTTTCATATACATCACTTATACATTTATAAAAGTCCCTCTAAGGGTATTCTATCCCCATAAACATCTTTAAAGTCTGCATTAAAGGTACACAATAGACCTGCTTATATATCTAAGTGGATATTCAGTTTCATAGATCATTTATCACAACCCCTCTAATTTTCTCAAATGAGATTTCATGAAGCCCAAAAGAGGCTGATTCTTTATCAACAGAGGATTTCAACAGATTAAAAGAGGTCTCAAAGCTTTCTAAATGCTCTCCTTATAATGCCATTAGACATGTTATGTTATATATTCTGATTTCCTGTGTTAATGAATATGGCTTTGTTATCTGTAAATAAAACTGTAGCATTGTATGCTAAAGTATTGTTATTTTGATGATACCTCAATAAAATCCAAAAAAAAAAAAATTTCATGCTCTAAATAAAAAAAAAGTTTACAATTTTGACTAGACTGTCCCTTTTTTAAACACAAACGGCTAGATTACGAGTTGTGCGTTAGGGTAAAAAAGCAGCGTTAAGAGGTCCTAACGCTGCTCTTTTACGCCCGCTGGTATTACTAGTCTTGAAGGTTTAGGGTCACCGCACACTTCTTTGGCCTTACCACAAAACGACTTACGTAAACTTCGTAAAGTCTTTTTTCTATGGGGCTTCCATAGCGCTGATATTACGAGTCTGTCCTGGGAGGCCAAAAAGTGACGCATCCGTAACGCATTTTAAAGTCAGTAGTTAAGAGTTTTATGGTACAACGCCGTAACATAAAACTCATAACTAAAGTGCTAAAAAGTACACTAACACCCATAAACTACCTATTAACCCCTAAACCGAGGCCCTCCCGCATTGCAAACACTAAAATAAAAATTTTAACCCCTAATCTGCCACTCCGGACACCGCCGCCAGCTACATTATATTTATAAACCCCTAATCTGCTGCCCCCAACATCGCCGACACCTACATTATATTTATTAACCCCTAATCTGTGGCCCTCAATGTCGCCGCAACCTACCTACACTTATTAACCTCTAATCTGCCGCCCCAACGTCGCCGCCACTATATTAAATGTATTAACCCCTAACCCGCCGCACTCCCGCCTCACAAACATTAGTTAAATATTATTAACCCCTAATCTGCCGTCCCTAACATCGCCACAACCTACCTACATTTATTTACCCCTAATCTGCTGCCCCCAACGTCGCTGCCACTATATTAAATGTATTAACCCCTAAACCTAAGTCTAACCCTAACTTAAATATAATTAAAAAAAATCTAAATAAAATTATTATAATTAGCTAAATTATTCCTATTTAAAACTAAATACTTACCCATAAAATAAACCCTAAGCTAGCTACAATATAACTAATAGTTACATTGTAGCTAGCTTAGGGTTTATTTTTATTTTACAGGTAAGTTTGTATTTATTTTAACTAGGTAGAATAGTTATTAAATAGTTATTAACTATTTAATAACTACCTAGTTAAAATAAATACAAAAGTACCTGTAAAATAAAACCTAACCTAAGTTACAATAACACCTAACACTACACTATAATTAAATAAATTAAATACAATTAAATAAATTAAATTAAATATGCTAAAGTACAAAAAAACCCACTAAATTACAGAACATAATAAACAAAATACAGATATTTAAACTAATTACACCTAATCTAATAGCCCAAAATAAAGAAAAAACCCTAGCCTAAACTAAACTACCAATAGCCCTTAAAAGGGCCTTTTGCGGGTCATTGCCCCAAAGTAATCAGCTCTTTTACCTGTGATCCAATCAGCCAATAGGATTGAGCTTGCATTCTATTGGCTGATTGGAACAGCCAATAGAATGCAAGCTCAATCCTATTGGCTGATTGCATCAGCCAATAGGATTTTTTCTACCTAAATTCCGATTGGCTGATAGAATTCTATCAGCCAATCGGAATCTAAGGGACGCCATCTTGGATGACGTCACTTAAAGGAACCTTCATTCGTCGGGTAGTCGTCGGATGAAGAGGATGCTCCGCGTCGGATGTCTTGAAGATGGACCCACTCCGCGTCGGATGGATGAAGATAGAAGATGCCATCTGGATGAAGACTTCTGCCCGTCTGGAGGATCACTTCCCCCCGCTTGGATGAAGACTTCTCCCGGCTTCGTTGAGGATGGATGTCGGATCTTCAGAACTGTAAGTCGATCTTCAGGGGGTTAGTGTTAGGGGTTTTTTAAGGGTGTATTGGGTGGGTTTTTTTTTTATTTTTAGCGTGCAAAAGAGCTAACTGCCCATCCAAATGCCCTTTTCAGGGCAATGGGGAGCTTAGGTTTTTTTAGATAGTATTTTATTTTGGGGGTTGTTTGTGTGGGTGGTGGGTTTTACTGTTGGGGGGGTTGTTTGTATTTTTTTTTACAGGTAAAAGTGCTGATTACTTTGGGGCAATGCCCCGCAAAAGGCCCTTTTAAGGGCTATTGGTAGTTTAGTTTAGGCTAGGGTTTTTTTCTTTATTTTTGGGGGCTTTTTTATTTTGATAGGGCTATTAGATTAGGTGTAATTAGTTTAAAGATCTTGTAATTTGTTTATTATTTTCTGTAATTTAGTGGGGGGGGTTTTGTACTTTAGCTAATTTAATTTAGGTAATTGTATTTAATTTTGTTAATTTATTTAATTGTAGTGTATTGTTAGGTGTTATTGTAACTTAGGTTAGGTTTTATTTTACAGGTACTTTTGTATTTATTTTAGCTAGGTAGTTTTTAAATAGTTAAAAACTATTTAGTAACTATTCTACCAAGTTAAAATAAATTCAAACTTGCCTGTAAAATAAAAATAAACCCTAAGCTAGCTACAATGTAACTATTAGTTATATTGTAGCTAGCTTAGGGTTTATTTTATAGGTAAGTATTTAGTTTTAAATATTAATAATGTAGTTAATGATAGGAATTTTATTTAGACTTATTTAAATTATATTTAAGTTAGGGGGTGTTAGGGTTAGGGTTAGACTTAGGTTTAGGGGTTAATACATTTAGTGTAGTGGCGGCGACATTGGGGGCGGCAGATTAGGGGTTAATAAATGTAGGTAGGTGGTGGCGATGTTAGGGACGGCAGATTAGGGGTTAATAATATTTAGCTAATGTTTGCAAGGCGGGAGTACGGCGGTTTAGGGGTTAATATGTTTATTATAGTGGCAGCGACTTTGGGGGCAGCAGATTAGGGGATAATAAGTGTAGGTAGGTGGCGGCGACATTGGGGGTGGCAGATTAGGGGTTAATAAATATATTGTAGGTGGCGGCGATGTTGGGGGCAGCAGATTAGGAGTTCATAAGTATAATGTAGGTGGTGGCGGTGTCCGGAGCGGCACATTAGGTGTTAATAAATATAATGCAGGTGTCGGCGATGTCGGGGGCGGAAGATTAGGGGTTAATAAGTGTAAGATTAGGGGTGTTTAGACTCGGGGTTCATGTTAGGGTGTTAGGTGTAGACATAAAATGTGTTTCCCCATAGGAATCAATGGGGCTGCGGTTCTGAGTTTTACGCTGTTTTTTTGCAGGTGTTAGACTTTTTCTCAGCCGGCTCTCCCCGTTGATTCCTATGGGGAAATCGTGCACGAGCACGTACGACCAGCTCACCGCTGACTTACGCAGCGCTGTTATTGGAGTGCGGTAATGAGCAAAATTTTGCTCAACGCTCACTTCTTGTCTTTTAACGACGGGTTTGTAAAAACTCGTAATACCAGCGCTGCAGGTAAGTGAGCGGTGAGAGAAAACTACTCGTTAGCACTGCATAGCCTCTAACGCAAAACTCATAATCTAGCCGAAAGATCCCATATCAAAACTAAGAAAAGCTAAAAAAAAAAAATTGTTTGGAAATTAAATGCAAGATCAAACAATACTGGTATTTCTGGATAGGAAAGAATGAGGTTAAGGCTTTCCTCTAAACAACTCTAGTACAACCAGCCACCTTATTCAACATGGAAGTAGGGGTTACAGAATTAAAGTGAAGGTAAATTTTAGGCCAATGGACTACTGAAATGTATTAAATATAGGGTGACCATATTGCCGCTGCAAGAAGGGACAACTATGAAAAATATATGTTAGGGCTGTTTTCAAGGCTGTTTAAAGAAATAGTTTGCATAAGAACCCTGACATATGTTTTTTTCATATGTGTACCTTTTTAAAGCGGCAATATGGTCACCATCATTAAATACCAGCATTCTAGCCGCTAACTTTATTTTTCACAAAACATTTTACTTTTTAAAAAAAAATAAAAAAATATTACTATACTTTTCGTTTCCATTGCGACTCCTCCCCTCCACCACTTCCCTATTTAGCAGTAGTGACGTAGCGAGCGGTCCCACACGCTTGCTACGTCAGTCAAAAGTTTGTGCACAAAACTTACAAGAAACTGCGCATATGGATGCATATGGATATGTATCCAAATGAGATGCAGGAAGTGGAATACACATGCGTCTCATGAACGAGCCTGATAGCTATATGACGCTATTGAGGGAGTAACGCATAAGTTAGTAATGACGTTGCGAGAAAGGGGCTCAACGCCCCAGGTGGGAAACGGACATTGGAGAATTGAATCTTACATTTCTGTCAATAAATGTAGGGAAGATGGCGGGCGGACGAAAATAGTGAAACGGAGGATAAATAAAAGGTAAAAAAAAAGACAGTATGATTAAAATGTATGCTAAATGATGAATGTCAAACTCATTTCAAATCAACTGCAGAACGGCGTGAACGAGTCACTTTAAGTTTAAAAGCAGGGAGAAGGTGGAAAAGGAGGAACATTATATTATTAGACCAGCCAGGCAGCACACAACTTGTCCGCATTGGAAAAAGGATTTTGAGCTAATGTTGGCAGCAGCCTACCCTGCAGATACAGCCCGCTTGCCTTATCTATTGTCTGGGCTACTAAATCACTCCTTACTAGACTTGTGCAGCTTCAAAAAAATCGGATCGATTTGAATTTCGATTCGGATCTATTCGAATTCGGAAAAATTCGAATGAATTCGTTTCGGATTCATTCGGATTCGGAAAAAATTTGGTTCGGTTCGATTCGGTTCGATTCGGTTCGAATCGATTTGGAAATTCGGAATTTCGGTAAGTGTTAGGTGGGATGTGCTGTGGGATGTGCTGTGTATTACACTAGTATTATGTACTGTATATTAGGTTTAACCCATAGCAGAGTGATAAAAAATAATATACTGCACAATACTAGTGTAATACACGGCCATCCGAATCTACCGAATACATCCGAATCGATTCGGATGTATTCAATTCGATTCGGATGTATTCAATTCGATTCGGATGTATTCTATTCGATTCGGATATATTCGGTAGATTCGGCAGTATTTTAATTCGGAAATTCGAATCGATCCGAATCTCCGAATTTTCCGAATTTTCGAATTGATCCGAAACGAATCGCACATGTCTACTCCTTACTATAAAATACTTCTGCTCTTTATGCTGTCACAACAGTCACAGGTCCGTGCGGGCTGGGAGGAGAGGCAAGGGGAGAGTAAAGCAGGATAGACGTCTCAGCCTAGCTGGGCTCTGAGAGACAATGCAGCTGGAAATGGCATTTTTTATTAACTATCTGCATCCTAATGCTTTACGTGAGGGGTAGATGCACACACCAACCCTCATCAACTGTTCCATGTCCACAACTAATAGTAGCCTAGGGTACTAATACCACCCTGCCCCATGCCTCAGTTCACCCCAGCCTCTCAGCAGAGAAATTAACTAAGAGGCAATGCAGCTTCTAAAGGTTGCAATGCATGCATAGCCGATTTGCTCCTCCCCCTCTACTCTCACTACAAATGCCCATGTGCAGGCTGTACTTGTGTCCTTTCAGGCAAGTAATGAATGTTATAAAAAGTTTAAAGTGCTATGAAATACAAACTTTTTACTTTCATGATTCGTATAGATCATGCAGTTTTAACCCCTTAGTGACCACAGCACTTTTCAATTTTCTGACCGTTTGGGACCAAAGCTATTTTTACATTTCTGCAGTGTTTGTGTTTATCTGTAATTTTGCGCTTACTCATTTACTGTACCCACACATATTATATACCGCTTTTCTCGCCATTAAATGGGATTTCTAAATATACCATTATTTTCATCATATCTTATAACTTAATATAATAAAATGTGATGAAAAAATGGGAAAAAAAACACTTTTCTAACTTTGACCCCCAAAATCTGTTACACATCTACAACCATCGAAAAACACCCATGGTAAATAGTTTCTAAATTTTGTCCTGAGTTTAGAAATACCCAATGTTTACATGTTCTTTGCAAGTTATAGGGCAATAAGTACAAGTAGCACTTTGCTTTTTCCAAACCATTTTTTTTTTTAAATTAGTGATAGTTACATTGTAACACTGATATCTGTCAGGAATCCCTGAATATCCCATCACATGTATATATTATTTTTTTAGTAGACAACCCAAAGTATTGATCTAGGCCAAATTTTGGTATATTTCATGCCACCATTTCACCGCCAAATGCGATTAAATAAAAAAAATAGTTAACTTTTTCACAAACTTTAGGTTTCTCACTGAAATTATTTACAAACATCTTGTGCAATTATGGTACAAATAGTTGTAAATGCTTATCTGGGGTCCCCTTTGTTCAGAAATAGCAGTCATTTATGTCTTTGGCATTACTTTTTGGTAATTAGAAGGCCGCTAATTGCCGCTGTGCACCACACTAGTATTATGCCCAGCAGTGAAGGGGTTAATTAGGTAGCTTGTATGGTTAATTTTAGCTTTAGTGTAGTGTAGTAGACAACCAAAAGTATTGATCTAGGCCCATTTCAGTATATTTCATGCCACCATTTCACCGCCAAATGCGATCAAATAAAAAAAAACATTAACTTTTTTCACTAACTTTAGGTTTCTCACTGAAATTATTTACAAACAGCTTACGCAATTATGGCACAAATGGTTGTAAATCCTTTTTTGGGATCCCATTTGTTCAGAAATAGCAGACATATATAGCTTTGGCGTTGCGTTTTGGTAATTAGAAGGTCGCTAAATGCTGCTGTGCACCACACTTGTATTATGCCCAGCTGTTAAGGGGTTAATTAGGTAGCTTGTAGGGTTAATTTTAGCTTTAGTGTAGAGATCAGCCTACCACCTGACATATCCCACCCCCCTGATCTCTATTTGACCCCCCTCAAACAGCTCTCTTCCCTCCCCCACCTCACAATTGTCACTGCCATCTTAAAGGGACATTATACACTCATTTTTTCTTTGCATAAATGTTTTGTAGCTGATCTATTTATATAGCCCATGAAGTTTTTTAAAAAAAAAATGTTTAGTTTTGCTTATTTTTAAATAACATTGCTCTGATTTTCAGACTCCTAACCAAGCCCCAAAGTTTTATGTGAATACCGTCAGCTACCTTCTCCAGCTTGCTGCTGTTTTCATATGCCAAAGAAGGGGGAGGGGGAGTGTCTTATTTCCCACTTGCAGTGGGCTTTCCAGCTACCTTTTCTACAGAGCTAAACTGAGAGCTTCTAAGTAAGTTTTTTTAACAGTTTTATACTGGATTTTTATATCAGTATCTGTGCATCTTATTCTTTATAGTAGTGTCTATTACATGCAGTTATATGAAAATGAGTGTATACTGTCCCTTTAAGTACTGGAAGAAAGTCTGACAGTACTAACATTAAAAGCTTTTTTTTAAATATATATACGGTACATATTCTTTTTAATTTTTTAAATTTATTCGGCAGTGTTGGATCCCTCCTTAGCTCCCAACCTCCCTGATCCCCCCCAAACAGCTCTCTAACCCTCCCCCTCTACCTATTTGCCGCCATCTTGGGTACTGGCAGCTCTCTGCCAGTACCCAGTTTGCTTAAAAAAAAGTGTATATTTTTTGGGGGCAAAAAAGACAATTTTCTGTAGTGTAGCTGCCCCCCTCAATAGCCTACCCCCTCCCAGATCCCTTTCTTAACATTTATTAACCCCCCTTCCCTCTCCCTCAATCCCATCACTTTTAATGTATTTTATTTTAAAGTACTAGCGTGGACGTGCACACACCCAAGCGCACGCTCCCACCTGCCCCCCGCTGCGTGCTCCCAACCACTTGCGCGCACCGGATAAGGAAGTTTTCCAGCAATGGGTCGCCCACCCACCTCCCTGTTATGGCTACCATCCACCAACTATTGGCACCATCGCTGGCCGATGCAGAGAGGGCCACAGAGTGGCTCTCTCTGCATCGGTGGGTAAAAAAAGGTATTGCAGTGATGCCTCAATATCGAGGCATCAGTGCAATACCTTAAAAGCTGCTGGAAGCGATCACGATCGCTTCCACTGATTGAAACTCCTGAGGACATACAGGGTACGTCCTTGGTCATTAAGCAAGAGTTTTTGTAGGAAGTACCCTGTACGTCCTTTTTTATTAAGGGGTTAAGGAACTTTCTAATTTACTCCTCTTTGCTCTCTTGGTATCTTTATTTGAAAAGCAAGAATGTAAGCTTAGGAGTCGGATCATTTTTGGTTCTGCACCTGTGTAGTGCGTGCTTTATGGGTGGCTAAATGTTTGATTCAGCAACCTATCTTACAGCTCTTCACATAGACGGTCCACAGCACTTGTAAAATGTATTTCTTACTTTATTGGCATTCGGATAAAATCAAAAGTGACGTTTTGGGGTTTCCCCCTTAATCATACATGTTATGCATACAACTTGTACAAACTTTTAAAGGCATTTTTGGCGCCAACTACTCCCTTACTGGTCATTTACCGCCATCTAGTGGACAAAACCAGATATTGCAGTCATACATAATATATTTTCAATAACCGCAATCTATATTATAACAATTTTATACATTTTAATGTACATTGTATCATGCATTTCAAACTCATTAAAATATTTACATGCCAGATGCTACTGATGTCAGGTACCCCATAGTGAGCTGTTGAACCCATAATTCCTATCTCAGCTAGATCAAAGAAACACAGTTAAATTTATCATCTTTATTGAGACCTTTAAAGTGAAGGTAAAGTTTAGGTAATCCTAATATATCTAATTATTCTTTTTCCATTGGATAACCTAATCGCTAACTTTAATCAATAAAAAAATTAATACAAATATTTTCATTTTAATCATTGCTTTTCTTGCTGTTCCGTCGATAAACCCTCCCAACCACTATTTCCGGATTTTTTTAGTGCCATGGCGTATAGAGCGGTCCCACCCGCTCTATACGTAGTCTCAGAAGTGCCTTCATGGTGAGCGCTGCAAATGCGCATGCGCGATTCTGATCTTACAGCCCCAATGCGCATGCGTTAATCGCGGGGAAAACATAATATTGAATGAAGAGCTTTATTCATTCATTACTATATTACGCGAGAGACATGACTATTAGCAAAAAAGAATGTAGCGCATGCGCAGTGCATCTAGGAGAGGGATGACGTAGGGTCACGGCTGCCTAACGGCCAGAATTTCAACTGGCTAATGAAAAAACGTCAATCAAATAGAAAAAAGAAAAAGAAAAAACGGGACGAATTTTGAAAACTGAAAAATGAGAATAAAAAGTTAGATTACGGGATATGTAAGTAAAAACCTAAAAAATTATGACTTAAAGTCCTATTCAATTTGAAAAAATATTTGAATTTCTGGATCGTTGACAAGTTAAATTTACCTTCACTTTAAGTCTAAGAGTTTCTAGCCTATGGATCCATTGCATCTCCCTTTGTTTTAATAATATCTCCCTGTCCATTCCATTTCTCTGGGGTTCTACATGATCAATTACCTGCCATCTTAATTAATTTACTCAGGCCTAGATTTGGAGTTTGGCGGTAGATGGGCTGTTAACGCTACGCGGGCTTTTTTCTGGCTGCACCATAAAATTAACTCTGGTATCGAGAGTCCAAAAAAATGCTGCGTTAGGCTCCAAAAAAGGAGCGTAGAGCATTTTTACCGCAAATGCAACTCTCGATACCAGAGTTGCTTACGGACGCGGCCAGCCTAAAAAACGTGCTCGTGCACGATTCTCCCATAGGAAACAATGGGGCTGTTTGAGCTGAAAAAAAACCTAACACCTGCAAAAAAGCAGCGTTCAGCTCCTAACGCAGCCCCATTGTTTCCTATGGGGAAACACTTCCTACGTCTGCACCTAACACTCTAACATGTACCCCGAGTCTAAACACCCATACCCTTACACTTATTAACCCCTAATCTGCCGCCCCCGCTATCGCTGACCCCTGCATATTATTATTAACCCCTAATCTGCCGCTCCGTACACCGCCGCAACCTACGTTATCCCTATGTACCCCTAATCTGCTGCCCCTAACACCGCCGACCCCTATATTATATTTATTAACCCCTAACCTGCCCCCCACAACGTCGCTGCCAGCTACTTACAATAATTAAACCCTAATCTGCCGACCGCAAAGCGCCGCCACCTACGTTATCCTTATGTACCCCTAATCTGCTGCCCCTAACACCGCCGACCCCTATATTATATTTATTAACCCCTAATCTGCCCCCCTCAACGTCGCCGACACCTGCCTACACTTATTAACCCCTAATCTGCAGAGCGGACCTGAGCGCTACTATAATAAAGTTATTAACCCCTAATCCGCCTCACTAACCCTATCATAAATAGTATTAACCCCTAATCTGCCCTCCCTAACATCGCCGACACCTAACTTCAATTATTAACCCCTAATCTGACGACCGGAGCTCATCGCTACTATAATAAATGGATTAACCCCTAAAGCTAAGTCTAACCCTAATACTAACACCCCCCTAAATTAAATATAATTTAAATCTAACGAAATTAATTAACTCTTATTAAATAAATTATTCCTATTTAAAGCTAAATACTTACCTGTAAAATAAATCCTAATATAGCTACAATATAAATTATAATTACATTGTAGCTATTTTAGGATTAATATTTATTTTACAGGCAACTTTGTAATTATTTTAACCAGGTACAATAGCTATTAAATAGTTAAGAACTATTTAATAGTTACCTAGTTAAAATAATAACAAAATTACCTGTAAAATAAGTCCTAACCTAAGTTATAATTAAACCTAACACTACCCTATCAATAAATTAATTAAATAAAATACCTACAATTACCTACAATAAAACCTAACACTACACTATCAATAAATAAATTAAATACAATTTCTACAAATAACTACAATTACATAAACTAACTAAAGTACAAAAAATAAAAAAGAACTAAGTTACAAAAAATAAAAAAATATTTACAAACATAAGAAAAATATTACAACAATTTTAAACTAATTACACCTACTCTAAGTCCCCTAATAAAATAACAAAGACCCCCAAAATAAAAAAATTCCCTACCCTATTCTAAATTAATAAATTTAAAAGCTCTTTTACCTTACCAGCCCTGAACAGGGCCCTTTGCGGGGCATGCCCCAAGAAAATCAGCTCTTTTGCCTGTAAAAAAAACATACAATACCCCCCCCCCCCAACATTACAACCCACCACCCACATACCCCTAATCTAACCCAAACCCCCCTTAAATAAACCTAACACTAAGCCCCTGAAGATCTTCCTACCTTGTCTTCACCTCAACAGGTATCACCGATCTGTCCTGGCATCCGGTGCTGAAGAGGTCCAGAAGAGGCTCCAAAGTCTTCCTCCTATCCGGCAAGAAGAGGACATCCGGACCGGCAAACATCTTCATCCAAGCGGCATCTTCGATCTTCTTCCATCCGGTGCGGAGCAGGTCCATGTTGAAGCAGCCGACGCGGATCCATCCTCTTCTTCCGGCGTCTCCCGACGAATGACGGTTCCTTTAAGGGACGTCATCCAAGATGGCGTCCCTCGAATTCCGATTGGCTGATAGGATTCTATCAGCCAATAGAATGCGAGCTCAATCTGATTGGCTGATTGGATCAGCCAATCGGATTGAACTTGATTCTGATTGGCTGATTCCATCAGCCAATCAGAATAGTCCTACCTTAATTCCAATTGGCTGATAGAATCCTATCAGCCAATCGGAATTCGATGGACGCCATCTTGGATGACGTCCCTTAAAGGAACCGTCATTCGTCGGGAGACGCCGGAAGAAGAGGATGGATCCGCGTCGGCTGCTTCAACATGGACCCGCTCCGCACCGGATGGAAGAAGATCGAAGATGCCGCTTGGATGAAGATGTTTGCCGGTCCGGATGTCCTCTTCTTGCCGGATAGGAGGAAGACTTTGGAGCCTCTTCTGGACCTCTTCAGCACCGGATGCCAGGACAGATCGGTGATACCTGTTGAGGTGAAGACAAGGTAGGAAGATCTTCAGGGGCTTAGTGTTAGGTTTATTTAAGGGGGGTTTGGGTTAGATTAGGGGTATGTGGGTGGTGGGTTGTAATGTTGCGGGGGGGGGTATTGTATGTTTTTTTTTACAGGCAAAAGAGCTGATTTTCTTGGGGCATGCCCCGCAAAGGGCCCTGTTCAGGGCTGGTAAGGTAAAAGAGCTTTTAAATTTATTAATTTAGAATAGGGTAGGGAATTTTTTTATTTTGGGGGTCTTTGTTATTTTATTAGGGGGCTTAGAGTAGGTGTAATTAGTTTAAAATTGTTGTAATATTTTTCTTATGTTTGTAAATATTTTTTTATTTTTTGTAACTTAGTTCTTTTTTATTTTTTGTACTTTAGTTAGTTTATGTAATTGTAGTTATTTGTAGAAATTGTATTTAATTTATTTATTGATAGTGTAGTGTTAGGTTTTATTGTAGGTAATTGTAGGTATTTTATTTAATTAATTTATTGATAGGGTAGTGTTAGGTTTAATTATAACTTAGGTTAGGACTTATTTTACAGGTAATTTTGTTATTATTTTAACTAGGTAACTATTAAATAGTTCTTAACTATTTAATAGCTATTGTACCTGGTTAAAATAATTACAAAGTTGCCTGTAAAATAAATATTAATCCTAAAATAGCTACAATGTAATTATAATTTATATTGTAGCTATATTAGGATTTATTTTACAGGTAAGTATTTAGCTTTAAATAGGAATAATTTATTTAATAAGAGTTAATTAATTTCGTTAGATTTAAATTATATTTAACTTAGGGGGGTGTTAGTATTAGGGTTAGACTTAGCTTTAGGGGTTAATACTTTTATTAGAATAGCGGCGAGATTCGGTCGTCAGATTAGGGGTTAATAATTGAAGTTAGGTGTCGGCGATGTTAGGGAGGGCAGATTAGGGGTTAATACTATTTATGATAGGGTTAGTGAGGCGGATTAGGGGTTAATAACTTTATTATAGTAGCGCTCAGGTCCGCTCGGCAGATTAGGGGTTAATAAGTGTAGGCAGGTGTCGGCGACGTTGAGGGGGGCAGATTAGGGGTTAATAAATATAATATAGGGGTCGGCGGTGTTAGGGGCAGCAGATTAGGGGTACATAAGGATAACGTAGGTGGCGGCGCTTTGCGGTCGGCAGATTAGGGGTTAATTATTGTAAGTAGCTGGCGGCGACGTTGTGGGGGGCAGGTTAGGGGTTAATAAATATAATACAGGGGTCGGCGGGGTTAGGGGCAGCAGATTAGGGGTACATAAGTATAACGTAGGTGGCGGTCGGCAGATTAGGGGTTAAAAAAATTTAATCGAGTTGCGGCGATGTGGGGGGACCTCAGTTTAGGGGTACATAGGTAGTTTATGGGTGTTAGTGTACTTTAGGGTATAGTAGTTAAGAGCTTTATGAACCGGCGTTAGCCCATAAAGCTCTTAACTCCTGCTTTTTTCCTGCGGCTGGAGTTTTGTCGTTAGAGCTCTAACGCTCACTTCAGAAACTACTCTAAATACCGGAGTTAGGAAGATCCCATTGAAAAGATAGGATACGCAAATGGCGTAGGGGGATCTGCGGTATGGAAAAGTCGCGGCTGAAAAGTGAGCGTTAGACCCTATTTTGAGTGACTCCAAATACCGGCGGTAGCCTAAAACCAGCGTTAGGAGCCTCTAACGCTGGTTTTCACGGCTAACGCCAAACTCTAAATCTAGGCCTCAGTGATTTTTCTCTAAGAAGTGGATCCATAGGCTAGAAACTCTTAGACCTAAAGGTCTCAATAAAGATTATGATTTAACTATGTTATTTTGATCTAGATGAGATAGGAATTATGGGTTCAACAGCTCACTATGGGATACCTGACATCAGTAGCATCTGGCATGTAAATATTTTAACAAGTTTGAAATGCATGATACAATGTACATTAAAATGTATAAAATTGTTGTAATATAGATTGTGGTCATTGAAAATATATTATGTATGACTGCAATATCTGGTTTTGTCCACTAGATGGCGGTAAATGACCAGTAAGGGAGTAGTTGGTGCCAAAAATGCCTTTAAAAGTTTGTACAAGTTGTATGCATAACATGTATGATTAAGGGGGAAACCCCGAAACGTCACTTTTGATTTTATCCGTATGCTAATAAAGTTAGAAATAAATTTTACAAGTGCTGTAGACCGTCTATGTGATTTGCTGTGTACCTGGGATTTGGCAGGATCCCTTGTCTTCACGTGCACTGTGACACTTACTACTGCATCAGCTCTGTGATTACAGTTATCTTACAGCTCTAGGTGCCTAAATCAGGTGTAGAGACTTTTGATGATCCAAGATAATATGCAGATTAACTGTAGTAGTTTGCCAGCTGCAGATGATATGAACAGTCATGGCCGCCACCCAGACATCCACCATGTAGCTTTTTTTTTGTGTCAACAACTTGCTATCATGTATACTGTAAAAACAAATTTTATTATATTCATTTAAATGGAACACATAATCCAAACAGTTTTCTGTAAAATTAAAGGAAAAATATTCAATTAATTTCTATTATCAAAATTACTTTTTTTTCATTATATTCTTTGTTGAAAAGCAGCAAGGTTTAGGAGCATGCATACATCTGGAGCAATATATAGCAGCACATTTGCAAGAATGCTTTTAACATTGTTATGCATTTATAAGAACACTAGATGGCAGCAGTGATACAGAAACAGAAACAATATCAAGAAAACAAAGCAAATTTAAAACAAGTAAACTGGAAACTGTTTTGAAATTGTAAGTTCTCTTTGAATCATGAAAGAAAAATGTCTCATGTCTATTTAAGTTAAATATGGTACTTACTAGTAGTAAATAAACATCTTATACTTCATATGCTGTTCCAATGAATATGAGAGAAAACAGTATTTTATACTTCCCATTAATTCATTTATTTATGCTCTGAATGACAGAACACAAATACCCTTCCTTCAAAGGTTGTGGCCTCACCTAGATCTCCTTAAATACTTTTTCCTTCCTCCTCCTTTTTCCATTATTCTCCTGGAAAGAGAAGATTATGATTTTTCTTATAAGTGGTGGGGCACTGTTTAACTATGCAGAAATGATTTAACAAGTAGATCATTTTGTTTTTTGTCAACTTGAAGTCTGATGAATACATTTAGGAATTACCCTTATATTAAACATTAGTCCTAAAGCTCGTGTACACGGGCCATTTTTTGCAGCACAGTGGTTCCACCCCTTGCTCTCTCTCTTTATCTCCCCTCTCTTTTGCTCTCTCTGCCCCCTCTCTTTTGCTCTCTCTCTCCCCCCTCTATTTTGCTCTCTCCCCCTCTCTTTTCCTCCCTCTAGTTTGCGCTCTCTCTCTCTTTTGCTCTATTTTGCTTTCTCTCCCCCTCTCTTTTGCTGTCTCTCTCCCTCTCTTTTGCTCTCTCCATCCCCCCTCTTTTGCTCTCTCCCCCTTTCTTTTGCTCTCTCTCTCCCTTTCTTTTGCTCTCTCTCCCCTCTCTTTTGCTGTCTCTCTCCCCCTCTTTTGCTCTCTCTCCCCCCCTTTCTTTTGCTCTCTCTCCCCTCTCTTTTGCTGTCTCTCTCCCCCTCTTTTACTCTCTCTCCCCCTTTCTTTTGCTCTCTCCCCCTTTCTTTTGCTCTCTCTCCCTCTCTTTTGCTCTCTCTATCCCCCCTCTCTTTTGTTCTCTATCTCTCCCCCTCTCTTTTGCTCTCTCTCTCTCCCCCCTTTTTTTCTCTCTCTCTCCCCCTCTCTTTTGCTCTATCCCCCTCTTTTGCTCTTTCTCTCTCCCCTTTCTATTGATCTATTTCCCCCTCTTTTTTGCTGTCTCCCCCCTCTCTTTTGCTCTCTCTCTCCCCTTTCTTTTGCTCTCTCTCTCTCCCCTTTCTTTTGTTCTTTTTTCCCCCTCTCTTTTGCTCTCTCTCTCTCCCCTTTCTTTTGTTCTTTTTTCCCCCTCTCTTTTGCTGTTGTTCTCTCTCCCTCTCTTTTTCTGTCTTTTTCTGTCTGTCTCCCCCTTTCTCTTGCTCTATCTCTCCCCTCTCTTTTGCTCTCTCTAACCCTCCTCTTTTACTCTTTTCCCCCTTTCTTTTGCTCTCTCTATCCCCCCTCTTTTGCTGTCTCTCTATCCCTCTCTTTTGCTCTCTCTCTCTCCCCCTCATTTGCTCTCTCTATCCCCCTCTTTTGCTCTCTCTCTCCCCCCTCTCTTTTGCTGTTTCTCTCTCCCCCTTTCTTTTGCTCTATCTCTCCCCTCTCTTTTGCTCTCTCTAACCCCCCACCTCTACCATTACCTGTGCTAATATGTTTCAGTACTGGTTTGGCTGTCTGCTATATGTGGATGGGTGTCTTCAGGTAAGTATATATCTTTTGTTAAGACACTCTCAGCTATGTTTGGCACTTTATATTTTTCAAGTTTTAAATATATATTTCATATATTTTTGCCATGAGTCAGGTCTATGTTTATTTCCCTTTCCAGTCTAACAGTTTCAGCATGGACAATTATTTTTGGGAGAAATTTAGTATTTTCTTTACTTACCTGAGGTTTCAGCTAGTTGTAATTTGGTCTGTTTTCTTTTCAAATTTTCACAGGCAAATTATTCTCACGATGGCGCAAAATACTTCTATTTATTGCATCATTTTTGGCACAATTTTTTTGCGCGAAGGTTGCATTTGTTGTGACGCGAGTCACATCATTTCTTGCGTCTTTGTTGACGCAAATTTTTTTGCTGCAAAGTCGTGCCTGGTATGACGCGAATTGTGTCATTTCCTGTTAATCTTGGCGCCAACAGTTTTTTTCTCAGCATTTGCGTCATCTTTGTTGGCGTCATTTTTGGCACCAAAAATTTTGTTATATTAAGTCTCTCCCTCTTTTGCTCTCTGCTTTCATTTGTTACAGAGAGCTATGATATTTGCTTTTTGTTTTTTATATAAGCATGTTTTCCCATTCCTGAAACTGCTATTTTTAGGAAATTGGATATTTTGTTTAAATGTTGTTATTTTTTTCTTTTTTGTTACATTTTTCAAGATGTCTCAAACTGACCCTGCCTCTGATGTTACTGTAGGAACCAAGTTGCCTGAAAACAAATCTACCAAAGCTAAGTGTGTATGTTGTAAATTGGCTGATCTTCCTTCTTCAGCTCAAGTATGTGGCACTTGTTATGAGAAATAGTTTCATGCTGATAAAGTTTCTATAAGTAAAAATACATCTACTGTTAAAACTTCACAGTCTAATGTACATGATATTCCTGTAGATATAAAAGATTATTTTGCTGCAGCTATAGAGAAGGCTATGACTGCTATTCCGCATTCAAATAAACATAAAAGATCTCTTCCTACTTCGCATAATTCTGATGAAGTTTGTATTGACCAACAGAATACTAAAGTATTGTCTGCTGATGAGGACTTCTCTGGCTCAGAGGATCCTACTTCAGACTCTGAAATTGATAAATCTTCCTTTCTTTTTAAGATGGAATATATCCATTCTTTGTTAAAGGGACAGTCTAGTCCAAAAAAAACTTTCATGATTCAGATAGGGCATGTCATTTTAAACAATTTTCCAATTTACTTTTATCACCAATTTTTCTTTGTTCTCTTGGTATTCTTAGTTGAAAGCTTAACCTAGGAGGTTCATATGCTAATTTCTTAGACCTTGAAGGCCGCCTCTTAAGAATGCATTTTAACAGGTTTTTCACCACTAGAGGGTGTTAGTTCATGTTTTTCATATAGATAACACTGTGCTTGTGCACGTGAAGTTGCCTGGGAGCCATCACTGATTGGCTAAACTGCAAGTCTGTCAAAAGAACTGAAATAAAGGGGCAGTCTGCAGAGGCTTAGATACAAGATAATTACAGAGGTAAAAAATATATAAATATAACTGTGTTGGTTATGCAAAACTAGGGAATTGGTAAAAAAGGGATTATCTATCTTTTAAAACAATAACAATTCTGGTGTAGACTGTCCCTTTAAAGGAAGTATTGTTTACTTTGGGCATTGAGGAATCTAGTCCTCTTGATAACAAGAATAAAAAACGTTTGAACTTCTGCGGTTACTCCTGAAGTTTTTCCAATTCCAGATGTTATCTCTAATATGATTTCTAAGAAAATGTCCAAGCCTGGTACTTCTTTTAATCCTTCTTCTAGGTTTAAAAATATGTATCCTTTACCTGTGTCTTATTTAGAGCTTTGGGAGAAAGACCCTAAAGTTGATGGCGCTATTTCTACTCTTGCCAAGGGTACTACTATTTCTATGGAAGATGGTACTTTTTTTTAAAGATCCCTTAGATAGAAAGATTGAATCTTTTCTTAGGAAGGCATATTTACATACTGGCTATATTCTTAGGCCTGCTATTTCTATAGCTAATGTTGCTGCTGCTTCAACTATTTGTTTGGACAATTTAGCAGAGCAGCTATTTGTCTAACATTGTTGTTTTACTTCAACATGCTAATCATTTAATTTGTGATGTTATCGGCTAGATTATGAGTTTTGCGGTAAGAGGGATGCTAACTTGCACGTTATTGTCACCGCACACTTTCCTACAGCGCTGGTATTATAGATTTTCATAAACCCGGCGTTATTAGGCAAGAAGTGAGCGTAGAGCAAAATTGAGCTCCATACCGCACTCCAATACCAGCGCTGCTGAAAACTGCGCTAAGCTGGTTTTACGTGCTTGTGCACGATTTCCCCATAGACATCAATGGGGAGAACCGGCTGAAAAAAAAAAGGCTAACACCTGCAATAAAGCAGCGTAAAGCTCCGTAACGCAGCCCCATTGATTCCTATGGGGAAACTAAATTAATGTTTACACCTAACACCCTAACATGAACCCCAAGTCTAAACACCCCTAATCTTACACTTATTAACCCCTAATCTGCCGTCCCCGACATCGCCAACACCTACATTATATTTATTAACCCCTAATCTGCCGCCTCCAACATCGCCGACATCTACATTATACTTATTAACCCCTAATCCGCTGCCCCCAACATAGCCGACACCTACATTATATTTATTAACCCCTAATCTCCTGCCCCCAATGTCGCCGCAACCTACCTACACTTATTAACCCCTAATATGCCGCCCCCAATGTCGCCACCACTATAATAAACATATTAACCCCTAAACCGCCGTACTCCTGCATCACAAACGCTAGTTAAATATTATTAACCCCTATCTTCCCCCCTCTAACATCACCACCACCTACCTACATTTATTAACCACATTTCTGCCGCCCCCAACGTCGCCACCACTATACTAAATTTATTAACCCCTAAACCTAAGTCTAACCCTAACACCCACTAGCAAATATAATTCAAATAAATCTAAATAAAAATTCCTATCTTTAACTAAATAATTCCTATTTAAAACTAAATACTTACCTATAAAACAAACCCTAAGTCCAGAAGTAGCTTTAGGAAATTTCTCATTAGGTGATATTTCCACTGATCACCGAAAATTAGGACAGGACTAAAGCAAAAAAGTAATTGAAGCGCAAAAAAACTTGAGCAATTTATTCAATACAAAGGAAGAAAAATACATAAAAGCTTACACTCAGGTAAGCGTAGAAACTCCCCAATCAGAATACAATCAAAGGCAGCGGCAGTCTGGGTCCCACTCGACAAACAAAACGTCCAGGTTCACTAACCGCCTCACAACAAGCCGGCGTCTAACTTCAGTATGGAGAAAAGGATCCGGAGCATCCCCCTTCAGGCAAATACCTCTCAGGCTCCCTGAAGGGGGACGCTCCGGATCCTTTTCTCCATACTGACGTCAGATGCCGGCTTGTTGTGAGGCGGTTAGTTGTGAACTTGGACGTTTTGTTTGTCGAGTGGGACACAGACTGCCGCTGCCTTTGACTGTATTCCTATTGGGGAGTTTCTACGCTTACCTGAGTGTAAGCTTTTATGTATTTTTCTTCCTTTGTATTGAATAAATTACTCACATTTTTTTGCGCTTCTCTTACTTTTTTGCTTTAGTCCTGTCCTAATTTTCGGTGATCAGTGGAAATATCACCTAATGAGAGTGGCATCAACCTTGGTAATTCCCTAAAGCTATTTCTGGACTCTGAAATCTGCTCATCTATGTATGGGATTTTAATATCTATGCTAAAAAAAATAGCTCGAAAAATTAGAATATCGTGCAAAAGTTCATTTATTTCACTAATGCAACTTTAAAGGTGAAACTAATATATGAGATAGACTCATTACATGCAAAGCAAGATAGTTCAAGCCATGATTTGTCATAATTGTGATGATTATGGCTTACAGCTCATGAAAACCCCAAATCCACAATCTCAGAAAATTTGAATATTGTGAAAAGGTGCAATATTCTAGGCTCAAAGTGCATGATACCAGAGCTACAGGATGTTGACACAGAATAATATAATAGGAGCAGAGACAGGCAGGTAATGAGAGAGAGTAGTCAGTAATCAGCCAAGGGTCAGTTACCAGGAAACAGTCTGATCAGTCATCAAACACTGGGAGAATACAGAAGAGTAGTCAGATATCAAGCCAAGTTCAGAGTACCAGATAAGCAGTACAATCCTTTGTCATACACAGGGGAGATCCAAAAAGAGTTGTCAGAAGACAAGCCAGATTCAGGAACCAGGAGAAACAGCGCACAACAAGAATTCAGGATCAGGACAGAGTCACAAACAAAGCTGGTAAACCACAATGTCAGGGCAGGGAGTGGTCTATTAAGGCTACCTTAAATAGCAGAGCTGACTGAGAAACTACCTGAAGCTGACAAGCAGGTGGAGCCATAGAGCTAGCCAGTGCAGGTAGCTGCACAAAGAAACTCTCAGCCAGAGCCCTCCAGAAACAGTCTTTGAGAGAACCAGCAACAGAAGTCCCAGGTTCAATCCAGGGCATGGATGTGAAAATATATCTAATATAAAATAAAATATAGGGCAGAAAATACATAGGAATGTAGAATGACAATACTGGGTATGTAAAATAGCTGTATAATATAAATATGGTATATGGCACAGAGAAATGTGAAACACAAATCTGTAATATAAATATATATGGGAAGGAAATGAGGTATATGCAGTTAATACTGCATCTGAGACCCCTTCTATTGTAAACATAAAGGATTTGTAAGACTTGCAATAAACATAATATATATAATTATAAAATTATGCCTTGGTGTGCTGAGAAAGGCACTTGCTGGAGGAAAGGACCATTAGTGCCAACGGCTGCCTCACTACAGTTGAAACACTGAGGAATAAAATAAAAGTGCATCATAAATAAAAAGTAGTTTTAAAAAAGGTTATAAAATAAAAAGTTTTACTAGCCAAAATGGGAAAATAAAAAAAGTAAAAATAACAAAAGTGTGCTTCATAATAATTCCTAACTCATAAATCTACATACACATTAAAACATATGTATGTAATGTGCCAGTAATAAAAAATATTAAAGGTGGTGTGTAGGTCTGTGACTAGATCTAGATGTCCCCTAGCTATGATTTACATGTTTGTACCTGCTAATAGCCTGCAGGCTATGTGAATGCACTAGGTACTTTACCTGATGTGCACCCACTCTATTGTGCTTACTCAGCTGCAGAAAAACTGCATCCAGTAGAGAGTCCATCCAGTGATTGCAAGCAACAGCAGAGGATATCACAAAGGAGTACAATGACCCAACAGGAGGAGGTCCCTTCTGTCACTACCCAAATAGTCTATACTCCCCTCTGTCCTATTTCTAGCTCTGTGAGGAAAAAAGGGTGTTTCTCAGTCTGAGAACCCCAGTCAACAAAGAATGTAGAGCACCTCTATTCTTCACCTTCTCTTTTGGAGGCAAAGATTAGAATGAGATACCAGAGAGGTGGGAGGGATTACATTTTCTTGGAATGTTGAGTATCTTTGCTTCCTGCTAGTGGCCAAGACTTGATTTGCAGGTGTAATGGCTTATGGACTCAATGGGGGGTAGTTATCAACGTGTCTACTTTTCTGGCTTCGCCGGCCCAATACGCCCGACTAAGCTCGCCTACCTTCGCCGCCGCGGACCTTAAAAAATATGCCTAAGTTATCAAAAAAAGCTGTCAAAAAGCCGCGGGGCGATGAGCAGCGGACTGTGAGAATTATCACTCATCCGATCTCGCTGCTCTTCGGCTGTTTGACAGCTTTCTTGCTAGCCTGTCACTAAGCACTCACACTAAACTACACTGTTCTACCCCCTATACCGGCGCCCCCGGAGCCCCCCGCAACTAAATAAAGTTACTAACCCCTAAACCGCCACTCCTATACCCCGCCGCAAGTCTTATAAATGTATTAACCCCTAAACCGCCGCTCCTAGACCCTGCCGCAACTCTTATAAATGTATTAACCCCTAAACCGCCGCTCCCGGACACCGCTGCCACCTACATTATACCTAGTAACCCCTATCCTGCCCCCCCATACCGTCGCCCTCTATAATAAAATTATTAACCCCTATCCTGCTGATCCCGCACCTCGCCGCAAATAAATAAATAGTTTAACCCCTAAGCCGCTGCTCCCTGAACCCGCCGCAACCTATATTACATTTATTAACCCCTATCCTGCCCCCCCTACACCGTCGCCACCTATAATAAATTTATTAACCCCTATCCTGCCCCCCACTACACCGCCGCCACTGTAATAAAATTATTAACCCCTAAACCTAAGTCTAACACTAACCCTAACACCCCCCTAACTTAAATATTAATTAAATAAATCTAAATAATATTTTTATTATTAACTTAATTATTCCTATTTAAAACTAAATACTTACCTTTAAAATAAACCCTAATATAGCTACAATATAAATAATAATTATATTCTAGCTATTTTAGGATTTATTTTTATTTTACAGGCAACTTTCAATTTATTTTAACTAGGTACAATAGCTATTAAATAGTTATTAACTATTTAATAGCTTACCTAGCTAAAATAAACTGAAATTTACCTGTAAAATAAATCCTAACCTAAGTTACAATTAAACCTAATACTACACTATCATTAAATTAATTAAATAAACTACCTACAAATAACTACAATTAAATACAATTACATAAACTAACTAAAGTACAAAAAATAAAAAAAGCTAAGTTACAAAAAATACAGTTACAAAGTTACAAACATTTTACAAATATTACAACAATTTTAAGCTACTTACACCTAATCTAAGCCCCCTAATAAAATAACAAACCCCCCCAAAATAAAAAAATGCCCTACCCTATTCTAAATTAAATAAAGTTCAAAGCTCTTTTACCTTACCAGCCCTTAAAAGGGCCTTTTGTGGGGGCATGCCCCAAAGTTCAGCTCTTTTGCCTGTAAAAGAAAAATACAACCCCCCCAACATTAAAACCCACCACCCACATACCCCTAATCTAACCCAAACCCCTCTTAAAATAACCTAACACTAATCCCCTGAAGATCATCCTACCTTTAGTTGGCTTCACTCAGCCGAGCCACCGATGGAACTGAAGAGGACATCCGGACCGGCAGAAGTGATCATCCAAGGGGCGCTGAAGAAATCTTCCATCCGGGCGATGCCAAAATCTTCCATCCGGGCGATGCCAATAGAATGCGAGCTCAATCTGATTGGCTGATTGGATCAGCCAATCGGATTGAACTTGAATCTGATTGGCTGATTCCATCAGCCAATCAGATTTTTCCTACCTTAATTCCGATTGGCTGATAGAATCCTATCAGCCAATCGGAATTGAAGGGACGCCATCTTGGATGACGTCCCTTAAAGGAGCCTTCATTCGTCGGGAAAGGAGGATGTTCCGCGTCGGCGGGATGAACATTCAAGACCCGGCTTCGACGATGACCTCGCCCGGATAGAAGACTTCTTCAGCGCCTCTTGGAAGATGACCTCGCCCGGATGGAAGATTTCTTCAGCGCCGCTTGGAAAATCACTTCATCGGATGGAAGATTTCTTCAGCGCCCCTTGGAGGATAACTTCTGCCGGTCCGGATGTCCTCTTCAGTTCCATCGGTGGCTCGGCTGAGTGAAGACAACTAAAGGTAGGATGATCTTCATGGGATTAGTGTTAGGTTATTTTAAGGGGGGTTTGGGTTAGATTAGGGGTATGTGGGTGGTGGGTTTTAATGTTGGGGGGGTTGTATTTTTCTTTTACAGGCAAAAGAGCTGAACTTTGGGGCATGCCCCCACAAAAGGCCCTTTTAAGGGCTGGTAAGGTAAAAGAGCTTTGAACTTTATTTAATTTAGAATAGGGTAGGGCATTTTTTTATTTTGGGGGGGTTTGTTATTTTATTAGGGGGCTTAGATTAGGTGTAAGTAGCTTAAAATTGTTGTAATATTTGTAAAATGTTTGTAACTTATTTTTTTATTTTTTGTAACTTTGCTTTTTTTATTTTTTGTACTTTAGTTAGTTTATGTAATTGTATTTAATTGTAGTTATTTGTAGGTAGTTTATTTAATTAATTTAATGATAGTGTAGTATTAGGTTTAATTGTAACTTAGGTAAGGATTTATTTTACAGGTAATTTTGTATTTCTTTTAGCTAGGTAGTTATTAAATAGTTAATAACTATTTAATAACTATTCTAACTAGCTAAAATAAATACAAAGTTACCTGTAAAATAAATATAAATCCTAAGATAGCTACAATATAATTATTATTTATATTGTAGCTATATTAGGGTTTATTTTACAGGTAAGTATTTAGTTTTAAATAGGAATAATTTATTAAAGTATAGTGTAGTGTTAGGTGTAATTATAACTTAGGTTAGGATTTATTTTACAGGTAAATTTCAGTTTATTTTAGCTAGGTAAGCTATTAAATAGTTAATAACTATTTAATAGCTATTGTACCTAGTTAAAATAAATTGAAAGTTGCCTGTAAAATAAAAATAAATCCTAAGATAGCTAGAATATAATTATTATTTATATTGTAGCTATATTAGGGTTTATTTTAAAGGTAAGTATTTAGTTTTAAATAGGATTAATTTAGTTAATAATAAAAATATTATTTAGATTTATTTAATTAATATTTAAGTTAGGGGGGCATTAGGGTTAGGGTTAGGGTTAGACTTAGGTTTAGGGGTTAATAATTTATTACAGTGGCGGCGGCGTAGTGGGGGGCAGGATAGGGGTTAATAAATTTATTATAGGTGGCGACGGTGTAGGGGGGGCAGATTAGGGGTCAATACATTTATTATAGGTGGCGACGGTGTAGGGGGGGGCAGGATAGGGGTTAATACATTTAATATAGGTTGCGGCGGGTTCAGGGAGCGGCGGTTTAGGGGTTAATACATTTATTATAGTTGCGGTGGGCTCCGGGAGCGGCGGTTTAGGGGTTAATATGTATAGAGTAGCTTGCGGTGGGCTCCGGGAGCGGCGGTTTAGGGGGTAATAACTTTATTTAGTTGCGGCGGTGTAGGGGGGACAGATTAGTGGTGTTTAGACTCGGGGTACATGTTAGGGTGTTAGGTGCAGACAGCTCCCATAGAAATCAATGGGATGTCTGGCAGCAGCGAACTTGTACTTTCGCTATGGTCAGACTCCCATTGATTCCTATGGGATCCGCCGCCTCCAGGGGCGGCGGATTGAAAACCAGGTACGCTGGGCCGTAAAAGTGCCGAGCGTACCTGCTAGTCATTTGATAACTAGCAAAAGTAGTGAGAATGTGCCGCACTTGTGTGCGGAACATCTGGAGTGACGTTGTCATGATCCGGTGTACATACGCTCAGGACACAGACCCTCGGGGCAGTGGTAGGGATTTGAAGAGTATCCTGGACGTGGATAGATGATATTCTGTGATTCATAGTTGCTAGAAGTTATTGTAGAATAAATGGAGAGTGCAACATTTGTATACAATATATTCTGACTTCACTGTGACTTATAGTTAGTTAATAGAAGTAACTGCAGGATTCCATGAGAGAAAAAATATAGCAATGTGGAATGTTCAGGCTTCAGAGTAAACTGGTATAAGATTGACACTTAGATGCAAACTAGGGCCTAGATTTGGAGTTTGGCGGTAGATGGGCTGTTAACGCTCCGCGGGCTTTTTTCTGGCCGCACCATAAATTTAACTCTGGTATCGAGAGTTCAAACAAATGCTGCGTTAGGCTCCAAAAAAGGAGCGTAGAGCATTTTTACCGCAAATGCAACTCTCGATACCAGAGTTGCCTACGGACGCGGCCAGCCTCAAAAACGTGCTCGTGCACGATTCTCCCATAGGAAACAATGGGGCTGTTTGAGCTGAAAAAAAACCTAACACCTGCAAAAAAGCAGCGTTCAGCTCCTAACGCAGCCCCATTGTTTCCTATGGGGAAACACTTCCTACGTCTGCACCTAACACTCTAACATGTACCCCGAGTCTAAACACCCCTAACCTTACACTTATTAACCCCTAATCTGCCGCTCCCGCTATCGCTGACCCCTGCATTATATTATTAACCCCTAATCTGCCGCTCCGTAAACCGCCGCAACTTACATTATAGCTATGTACCCCTAATCTGCTGCCCCTAACACCGCCGACCCCTATATTATATTTATTAACCCCTAATCTTCCCCCCTCAACGTCGCCGACACCTGCCTACACTTATTAACCCCTAATCTGCCGAGCGGACCTGAGCGCTACTATAATAAAGTAATTAACCCCTAATCCGCCTCACTAACCCTATCATAAATAGTATTAACCCCTAATCTGCCCTCCCTAACATCGCCGACACCTAACTTCAATTATTAACCCCTAATCTGCCGACCGGAGCTCACCGCTATTCTAATAAATGTATTAACCCCTAAAGCTAAGTCTAACCCTAACACTAACACCCCCCTAACTTAAATATAATTTACATCTAACGAAATAAATTAACTCTTATTAAATAACTTATTCCTATTTAAAGCTAAATACTTACCTGTAAAATAAATCCTAATATAGCTACAATATAAATTATAATTATATTATAGCTATTTTAGGATTAATATTTATTTTACAGGCAACTTTGTAATTATTTTAACCAGGTACAATAGCTATTAAATAGTTAAGAACTATTTAATAGTTACCTAGTTAAAATAATAACAAATTTACCTGTAAAATAAATCCTAACCTAAGTTATAATTAAACCTAACACTACCCTATCAATAAATTAATTAAATAAAATACCTACAATTACCTACAATTAACCTAACACTACACTATCAATAAATAAATTAAATACAATTGCTACAAATAACTACAATTACATAAACTAGCTAAAGTACAAGAAATAAAAAAGAACTAAGTTACAAAAAATAAAAAAATATTTACAAACATAAGAAAAATATTACAACAATTTTAAACTAATTACACCTACTCTAAGCCCCCTAATAAAATAACAAAGACCCCCAAAATAACAAAATGCCCTACCCTATTCTAAATTAATAAATTAAAAAGCTCTTTTACCTTACCAGCCCTGAACAGGGCCCTTTGCGGGGCATGCCCCAAGAAAATCAGCTCTTTTGCCTGTAAAAAAAAACATACAATACCCCCCCAACATTACAACCCACCACCCACATACCCCTAATCTAACCCAAACCCCCCTTAAATAAACCTAACACTAAGCCCCTAAAGATCTTCCTACCTTGTCTTCACCATCCAGGTATCACCGATCCGTTCTGGTTTCCAAAATCTTCATCCAACCCAAGCGGGG
Source organism: Bombina bombina (assembly GCF_027579735.1). Classification (NCBI taxonomy): domain Eukaryota; kingdom Metazoa; phylum Chordata; class Amphibia; order Anura; family Bombinatoridae; genus Bombina; species Bombina bombina. The sequence goes on from NC_069502.1 coordinate 452,820,271, forward strand.
GTTGGCGATCCATCATCCGGTGGCTGAAGAGGTCCAGAAGAGGCTCCAAAGTCTTCCTCCTATCCGGCAAGAAGAGGACATCCGGACCGGCAAACATCTTTTCCAAGCGGCATCTTCGATCTTCTTGCATCCGGTGCGGAGCGGGTCCATCTTGAAGCAGGCGACGCGGATCCATCCTCTTCTTCCGTTGTCTCCCGACGAATGACGGTTCCTTTAAGGGACGTCATCCAAGATGGCGTCCCTTGAATTCCGATTGGCTGATAGGATTCTATCAGCCAATCGGAATTAAGGTAGGAAAATTCTGATTGGCTGATGGAATCAGAATCAAGTTCAATCCTATTGGCTGATCCAATCAGCCAATCAGATTGTGCTCGCATTCTATTGGCTGATCGGAACAGCCAATAGAATGCGAGCTCAATCTGATTGGCTGATTGGATCAGCCAATCGGATTGAACTTGATTCTGATTGGCTGATTCCATCAGCCAATCAGAATATTCCTACCTTAATTCCGATTGGCTGATAGAATCCTATCAGCCAATCGGAATTCAAGGGACGCCATCTTGGATGACGTCCCTTAAAGGAACCGTCATTCGTCGGGAGACAACGGAAGAAGAGGATGGATCCGCGTCGCCTGCTTCAAGATGGACCCGCTCCGCACCGGATGCAAGAAGATCGAAGATGCCGCTTGGAAAAGATGTTTGCCGGTCCGGATGTCCTCTTCTTGCCGGATAGGAGGAAGACTTTGGAGCCTCTTCTGGACCTCTTCAGCCACCGGATGATGGATCGCCAACCCCCGCTTGGGTTGGATGAAGATTTTGGAGCCAGGACGGATCGGTGATACCTGGATGGTGAAGACAAGGTAGGAAGATCTTCAGGGGCTTAGTGTTAGGTTTATTTAAGGGGGGTTTGGGTTAGATTAGGGGTATGTGGGTGGTGGGTTGTAATGTTGGGGGGGGGTATTGTATGTTTTTTTTTACAGGCAAAAGAGCTGATTTTCTTGGGGCATGCCCCGCAAAGGGCCCTGTTCAGGGCTGGTAAGGTAAAAGAGCTTTTAAATTTATTAATTTAGAATAGGGTAGGGCATTTTTTTATTTTGGGGGTCTTTGTTATTTTATTAGGGGGCTTAGAGTAGGTGTAATTAGTTTAAAATTGTTGTAATATTTTTCTTATGTTTGTAAATATTTTTTTACTTTTTGTAACTTAGTTCTTTTTTATTTCTTGTACTTTAGCTAGTTTATGTAATTGTAGTTATTTGTAGCAATTGTATTTAATTTATTTATTGATAGTGTAGTGTTAGGTTAATTGTAGGTAATTGTAGGTAGTTTATTTAATTAATTTATTGATAGGGTAGTGTTAGGTTTAATTATAACTTAGGTTAGGATTTATTTTACAGGTAATTTTGTTATTATTTTAACTAGGTAACTATTAAATAGTTCTTAACTATTTAATAGCTATTGTACCTGGTTAAAATAATTACAAAGTTGCCTGTAAAATAAATATTAATCCTAAAATAGCAATGTAATTATAATTTATATTGTAGCTATATTAGGATTTATTTTACAGGTAAGTATTTAGCTTTAAATAGGAATAATTTATTTAATAAGAGTTAATTTATTTCGTTAGATGTAAATTATATTTAAGTTAGGGGGGGTGTTAGTGTTAGGGTTAGACTTAGCTTTAGGGGTTAATCCATTTATTATAGTAGCGGTGAGCTCCGGTCATCAGATTAGGGGTTAATAATTGAAGGTAGGTGTCGGCGATGTTAGGGAGGGCAGATTAGGGGTTAATACTATTTATGATAGGGTTAGTGAGGCGGGTTAGGGGTTAATAACTTTATTATAGTAGCGCTCAGGTCCGCTCGGCAGATTAGGGGTTAATAAGTGTAGGCAGGTGTCGGCGACGTTGTGGGGGGCAGATTAGGGGTTAATAAATATAATATAGGGGTCGGCGGTGTTAGGGGCAGCAGATTAGGGGTACATAAGGATAACGTAGGTGGCGGCGCTTTGCGGTCGGAAGATTAGGGGTTAATTATTGTAAGTAGCTGGCGGCGACGTTGTGGGGGGCAGATTAGGGGTTAATAAATATAATATAGGGGTCGGCGGTGTTAGGGGCAGCAGATTAGGGGACATAAGTATAACGTAGGTGGCGGTCGGCAAATTAGGGGTTAAAAAAATTTAATCGAGTGGCGGCGATGTGGGGGGACCTCGGTTTAGGGGTACATAGGTAGTTTATGGGTGTTAGTGTACTTTAGGGTACAGTAGTTAAGAGCTTTATGAACCGGCGTTAGCCCAGAAAGCTCTTAACTCCTGCTATTTTCAGGCGGCTGGAGTTTTGTCGTTAGAGCTCTAACGCTCACTTCAGAAACGACTCTAAATACCGGCGTTAGAAAGATCCCATTGAAAAGATAGGATACGCAATTGACGTAAGGGGATCTGCGGTATGGAAAAGTCGCGGCTGAAAAGTGAGCGTTAGACCCTTTAATCACTGACTCCAAATACCGGCGGTAGCCTAAAACCAGCGTTAGGAGCCTCTAACGCTGGTTTTCACGGCTACCGCCGAACTCTAAATCTAGGCCTAGGTTTGTTGCAGGTTCACAGTACATAATTTTATATAAAGCTGTATGTCAGAGTTAAGCACAGCTGCACAGGTAGTTAGACAAGCTGAAAGTTTAGGCATTGTTTGATCTTATAAATGCAAACTTGGTTTGTTGCAGGTTCACAGTACATAATATTATAAAGAGCTGTATGTCAGTAATTAGCAGAGCAGCACAGGTGATAAACAGGTTGCAAGTCTTAGGCATTAATTACTGTTTTGTGCATATATTGAAGACTCACATGAAAGCTTTTAACTGAACATAAAGATTCAGAGTTCTGAATAGCAGCAGGATATTTCAGCAATGACAACTTGTAGCAGAGAAATAGTTCTAAAGTTCTGAGAAAGATGCTGTTGTAATTAGAGAGTGATGGTAAGAAAAAGCATAGTTGATTTATAATAAAGTTCAGAGATTGTTAAGTAGCTGTGTCCAGGAAACAGAATGGAGTCAGAGAAGGATTTCTTAAAGGGATAGTGACATTAGGCTGAGATATGTTACAGACGTAAGAATCGATCTGTGTCGGACTGAGTCCAGCGGATCGAAGCTTACGTCACAAAATTCTAATTTTGCCGGTCTCGAGCCTTTGATAACTAAGGCGAATCAGCCTTGCCACAAATACGCTGTGGAATTCCAGCGTATTTGAGGTTGACGGCTTGATAACTACCCCCCAATGTCTTATTAAAGGTAAAGAAATAATTTTTGTCAGTTTACAAGTTAGTAGTTAGCAGGGTTTTTTTTGTTTGTGGTGCGTTGGTTAGACACTGTTGGTTAGATTAATTCTGATGGCTGTGGTAATTACTAAAACACCTGTTGATGTGACCAACTTAATTGTCATCTACCCATGACATATTAACTGTTTATTTAAATGTGGAGTAGTAAGCAGCAGTTAAGAATGTGTGTATCATGTTAGGATAGCGAAGGAGAATATTTGACAACAGATACACTGTATGGCGAGAAGTATGTGCACACCTTACATCACACCTATATGAGGGTGTTGGACAGCCAATTCCAAACCCTGATATTGTTTAAGAAAGCCTGAGTCTTAATCAGCATTCTAATTAATTCCTAAGGTGTTTAGTGGGGTTAAGGGCAAGGCTCTGTGCAGGCCATTTGAGTTCCTACACACCAAACTCATCAAACCATATATATAGATATTGCTTTGTGCACAGGGGCACGGTCATGCTGAAGCAGGGAAGGGCCATCCTGAAACTGTTGCCACAAAGCTAAAATCACCCAATTGTCTAAAATATATTTGTATCAAGTAGCATTAAGATGACCCTATACTGTAACTATGGGGTCTAACCCAAACCCTGAGAAACAGCCCTATACCATTATTGCTCCTCCAAACTTTACAGTAGGCAATATATACATTCTGGTAGGTAGAGTTCTCCTGGCATCTGCAACACCCATATTCTTTCATCAGACTGCCAGATAGGGAAGCAGGATTCATCACTCTAGAGAACTTGTTTCCTCTTCTCCAGAGTCCAGTGTTTGTGTATTTTATACCACTCCATCTGAGGCTCCGCATTGTGTATGTTAATATGAGGCTTGTGTACAGCTGCTCGAACATGGAAACCTATTTTGTGAACCTCCCAACAGACAGTTCTTGAGCTGATGTTGCTTCCAGAGGCAGTGTGGAACTCTGTAGAGAGTGTTGTAGCAGATAATAAGCAAAGTATTAACCTCATAGGCACTCACCAGCCCTGCTCTGTGAGTTTATCTTGTCTACCACTTTGTTGTGTTGTTGCTCCTAAATGCTTCCACTTCACAATGATAGCACTTGAGTTGACTGGGGCAGATCTAGCAGGGCAGAAATTTAAGAAACTGATGTGTGGCAAAAGTGTCAATCCTATGATAGTGTCATATTTAAAGTAAATGAACTGTTCAGTATGACCCATAGTACTGCCAATGTTTATAAATATTTTCATGGCTATGTGCTGGATTGTATGCACCTATTAGCAATGGGTGTGTCTCAAAGTAGGGGTGTCCGTACACTTTTGGCCATATAGTCCAGTGTTCTCCCCAGGACCTTTTTAGCGGGTGCACCACCCAGCTGATTTTACTGACCATCCCGCTAAAATTTTAGCCAATATTAAGCTAAAATTAGCCACTATTAAAAAAAAAATATTTTTTATTTTATTTTTTACAATATATATTTTTATTAGAGTATATACATGGACATAGACAATCTATTCAAATAGTCAATAAGGTTATACAGAAAAAAACTAAGAAAAACATAAAGTGATATGCAGATCACTGAGAAATAAAAATACAATCAATAATTTAACAAGGTAGAATTAATAAGACTCCAATCTGGCTATCATTCTCATATATAGTCCAACCAACCAATGAAAATTATACATAATTAATTTTCGCTATACAAAAATAGTAAAATAAAATAACAAAACAAAAAATAATACATCAATAACCTATACTACTATTAAATGATCCCTTCATAGCAAACCAAAGGTAGCCAGCTCTGAATTTCTAAAAGTAAATGTAAGTTGGTTTTGTATGTTTACAACAAAAGGTTTAATAAATGGCAACCATTTCAGAAAAGAAAAAAATTGTATACCTTGTTCATTGTCCACCAGAGTATCATATTGTTATATAGTGAATTTAACCATTCTATGAATTTTGGCTCCTGTCTTTCTTTCCATTTTTTAATGAGACACAGACATTTTTTTAAAGATTTTTCTTAACCAAAATTCAATTTTATTCCAGAATTCTCAAATTGTAGGACTATTCCAAATGAGATGGACTAAGTCTGCATCAAAATAGCTACTGTACATTTGGGGCTTTTCTCAAACTACATATTTTTCCTTAAAGTGATGGTAAAGTTACAGTAATGTCGATACGGTATAGCATTATGTGTCTAAAATAAATATAAGTTTAATTCATCAATTTTTTAATATTGCAGTATTAATCAATTTCTAACCTTTATAAATCAATTTTCGGACTTGCACAAATTCAACCCGTATTTTTTTTTTTTTCCTCCTTGGGTCACATTTTTAAATAAACCAATTGAAATGTTGGCCGTTAGGCAGCCGTCACTCTACGTCATCCGCCCCTTTAGTAATAACCGCATGCGCTATAACATTTTTCTGAAGATGGGAAACCACTTGCGCTCCCGTTTCGCGCATGCGTCCTCCTAACATGTAGGAATCCCATACAACTTCTTAGGCTGATTGAACGCAGCATCGGCAAGCAGCGCATGCGCATTTTAAGTCCGATTCGTGAACGCGCTTTTCTGTGACGTTGAGAGCGGGTGGGACCGCTGAAGATGTCAGTACTTGCAGAAAAAGGAAGTAGGGCTTGGGAGGAGTCGGGGAGCCGTACGGTAGGGAATTTGTAATATATTTTTTGGTGCCATATCTAGCAGTGATCTCAAAAAGAAGTTAGCGACTTCATTAAATGTAATATTGAGAAATGCTAGGTTGGTTCATTATAGGATAAGTTTACCATCACTTTAAGACTACTTTCTCTGGGGTTTGATAACTTTTATAAAGGAGTTTTAAATGAGATTCTCTCCATGTGGATGAGAGGGTTGTTTTTAATACCCTTTTAAAGTGACGGTAAACGTTTCACTTTTTTAAATCATATCTTGACTGTTAGTGATATTTTAGATGGACTTTAATTAATCACTTGTAATAAAGATGCGCTGTAACTTACTTCTTAATCTAGCCATGCCATTCTAATACCGCACGCTCCCGTTGCTCACTTCAAAAGTAATATTTTTGGTGAGCTAATGGTTTGAACTGTTTTTCAAATAGCCCTCTATCCCTATGGCACTTTTTATTGTAGCTAGAACACTGATTGGAGAACAGTTTGAACCGTTAGCTCACAAAAAAATATTACTTTTAAAGTACGTTGCGGGAGCGTGCGGTATAAAAAAGGCACGGCTAGATTAAAAAGTAAATTACAGTGCATCTTTATAAGAGGTGATCAATTAAAGTCCATCTAAAATATCACTTACATTCAGGATCTGATTATAAAAAGTGGAAAGTTTACCATCACGTTTAATATAGTTTTTTATTTCTTCTAAATTTACATTTGCTAAAAGTAACAGAGGCCATTTCTCAGCTATATATTCTATATTCTATTCACCATCTATTGATATTATCAAATTATTTAAAAAAATATTGTTTTTATACAGATTAAGCCATTGTCCCAGTTTCAATTATATGATTTATGCTGAATAAGATTATAAACATAATGTCTAATTTGAAAATATGCATATAGATCTTTATTTTCCAGATTAAACTCTTGCTTTAAATCTGAAAATGCCTTAATATTATTATTTTCCAAATCCAGAGTTTGGCAAATATAGTCCAGGCCTTTATTGCTCCATTTCTTCAATATCTCATAACTCATTCCTTCTAGGAATTTTATAGTTAAATATTTAGATATACTGGGGCCTAGCTATCAAGCTCCGTATGGCGCATGATGCCCCGTGTTTCTGGCGAGCCTGCAGACTCGCCAGAAACAGCAGTTATGAAGCAGCGGTCACAAAGATCGCTGCTCCATAACCTGTCCGCCTGCTCTGAGCAGGCGGACAGCCATCGCCGAAAATCAACCCGATCGAGTACGATCGGGTTGATTGACACCCCCTGCTGGTGGCCCATTGGCCACGAGTCTGCAGGGGGCGGCGTTGCACCAGCAGCTCTTGTGAGCTGCTGGTGCAATACTGAATACGGCGAGCGAATCGCTCGCCGTATTCAGCGAGGTCTGGCGGACCTTATCCGCACTGTCGGATCAGGTCAGCCAGACTTTCTTAAATAGGGGCCACTGTATCTCACTTTCAACTTTAGACATAATTTATGCCAGGCCCGGATTGGATAGTAAATAGTTTTCATCCTTTTTATATCCCTGTGTAATCGATTAATCTCCATATGTAGGAGAGCAACCAGAGAACTGGGGTGTACACTACTATTTTCAATTTCCAAATCGGAGTAGTAGAAACCATTTACCAGCCATTCAACCGCTATTTTCCTAAACTAACTAAGTTATAGATCTCTAGATGTGGCGATAAAAATTCTCCAAGATATGTTGAGATATTTTTTTAATTGCTATTTTTGGCTTTTTTTTAGCATAGAAATTGGACTAATAAACAATAGATATCTTTTAAATCTTCATGTTTTATTATAATAGGAATATTTTGTTTAACATACAGTATTTTGGTTAAGATTATTATTTTTACTTAACATACTCTCCCCGATAAGGATATAGGAAAATTTGACCAACTCATTTCCTCTTTTAACTTATGTAAAGTAGGAGTGAAATTCAATTTATACAAATTCTGTTGAAGTTGAGATATTGATTCCTAGATATCTAAAAGACCTAATCACTTCCATAAAAGCTATTTTTTTTAGGGAATTCTCATTCTTATGTATTCAAACGTTTTCAGATTTTGCTGTATTTATATTATAGCCTGAAAAAGAGCCAAATTTAGAGATTATGGGGCCTAGTTATCAAGCCGTCAACCTCAAATACGCTGGAATTCCGCAGCGTATTTGTGGCGAGGCTGATTCGCCTTAGTTATCAAAGGCTAGAGACCGGCAAAAGTAGAATTTTGTGACGTAAACTTCGATCCGCCGGACTCAGTCCGACACAGATCGATTCTTACGTCACTCCAGATGTTCCGCACACAAGTGCGGCACAATCTGACTACTTTTGCTAGTTATCAAAAAACTAGCAGGTACGCTCGGCACTTTTCCGGCCCAGCGTACCTGGTTTTCAAACCGCCACCCTGGAGGCGGCGGATCCCATAGGAATCAATGGGAGTCTGACCATAGCGAAAGTACAAGTTCGCTGCTGCCAGACATCCCATTGATTCCTATGGGAGATGTCTGCACCTAACACCCTAACATGTACCCCGAGTCTAAACACCACTAATCTGTCCCCCCTACACTGCTGCAACTAAATAAAGTTATTACCCCCTAAACCGCCGCTCCCGGAGCCCACCGCAAGCTACTCTATACATATTAACCCCTAAACCGCCGCTCCCGGAGCCCACCGCAACTATAATATATGTATTAACCCCTAAACCGCCGCTCCCGGACCCTGCCACAACCTATATTAAATTTATTAACCCCTAATCTGCCCCCCTACACCGTCGCCACCTATAATACATTTATTAACCCCTATCCTGCCCCCCACTACACCGCCGCCACTGTAATACATTTATTAACCCCTAAACCTAAGTCTAACACTAACCCTAACACCCCCCTAACTTAAATATTAATTAAATAAATCTAAATAATATTTCTATTATGAACTAAATTAGTCCTATTTAAAACTAAATACTTACCTTTAAAATAAACCCTAATATAGCTACAATATAAATAATAATTATATTGTAGCTATCTTAGGATTTATTTTTATTTTACAGGCAAATTTCAATTTATTTTAACTAGGTACAATAGCTATTAAATAGTTATTAACTATTTAATAGCTTACCTAGCTAAAATAAAGAGAAATTTACCTGTAAAATAAAAACTAACCTAAGTTACAATTACACCTAACACTACACTATACTTTAATAAATTATTCCTATTTAAAACTAAATACTTACCTGTAAAATAAACCCTAAGATAGCTACAATGTAATTAATAATTACATTGTAGCTATTTTAGGAATTATATTTATTTTACAGGTAACTTTGTATTTATTTTAGCTAGTTAGAATAGTTATTAAATAGTTATTAACTATTTAATAACTACCTAGCTAAAAGAAATACAAAATTACCTGTAAAATAAATCCTAACCTAAGTTACAATTAAACCTAACACTACACTATCATTAAATTAATTAAATAAATTAACTACAAATAACTACAATTAAATACAATTACATAAACTAACTAAAGTACAAAAAATAAAAAAAACTAAGTTACAAAAAATAAAAAAAAATAAGTTGCAAACATTTTAAAAATATTACAACAATTTTAAGCTACTTACACCTAATCTAAGCCCCCTAATAAAATAACAAACCTCCCCAAAATAAAAAAATGTCCTACCCTATTCTAAATTAAAAAAGTTCAAAGCTCTTTTACCTTACCAGCCCTTAAAAGGGCATTTTGTGGGGCATGCCCCAAAGAATTCAGCTCTTTTGCCTGTAAAAAAAAAATACAACCCCCCCAACATTAAAACCCACCACCCACATACCCCTAATCTAACCCAAACCCCCCTTAAAATAACCTAACACTAATCCCCTGAAGATCATCCTACCTTGAGTCGTCTTCACTCAGCCGAGCAGCGATGGAACCGAAGAGGAGACCGGAACGGCAGAAGTTATCCTCCAAGCGGCGCTGAAGAAATCTTCCATCCGATGAAGTGATCCTCCAAGCGGTGCTGAAGAAGTCTTCTATCCGGGCGATGTCATCTTCCAAGCGGGGTCTTCAATCTTCGCCGACGCGGAATATCCTTCTTTACCGACGGACTACCGACGAATGAAGGCTCCTTTAAGGGACGGTATCCAAGATGGTGTCCCTTCAATTCCGATTGGCTGATAGGATTCTATCAGCCAATCGGAATTAAGGTAGGAAAAATCTGATTGGCTGATTGAATCAGCCAATCAGATTCAAGTTCAATCCGATTGGCTGATCCAATCAGCCAATCAGATTGAGCTCGCATTCTATTGGCTGATCGGAACAGCCAATATAATGCGAGCTCAATCCGATTGGCTGATTGGATCAGCCAATCGGATGGAAGACTTCTTCAGCGCCGCTTGGAGGATCACTTCATCGGATGGAAGATTTCTTCAGCGCCGCTTGGAGGATAACTTCTGCCGCTCCAGGTCTCCTCTTTGGTTCCATCGCTGCTCGGCTGAGTGAAGACGACTCAAGGTAGGATGATCTTCAGGGGATTAGTGTTAGGTTATTTTAAGGGGGGTGTGGGTTAGATTAGGGTTATGTGGGTGGTGGTTTTTAATGTTGGGGGGGTTGTATTTTTCTTTTACAGGCAAAAGAGCTGAATTCTTTGGGGCATGCCCCACAAAATGCCCTTTTTTTTTTTTTTTAATATTGTTTTTATTCAAAATTTTACAAGTCCATAACATAACCAATGGGGTCTCGCAGGGCCCCTTCTCCAACAATAAAAGTAAATAGAATATTGGGTCTACTGACCCTACACAGACAATTCTGCACATTTGAAACGAAAAGTAAAAAAAAAAAAAAAAAAAAAAAAACACAAAAAGAAAAAAAACAAAATAAAGCCAACCAGATTCAAATACATCAAGTTGGCCCCACCCAGTATAAAGTCGATTTATAATTTATTTCTTGTACGGATGAGCAAATCTATGATCGATTGTGATTGTCCTTCCAGTCAGCCCAAGTCAATTCAAACAGGTCCGACTTGTTAAGATCAAAGTGTATAGTTTTTTCCATAGTATATAGATATGCCATTGTGTGGGTAATATCCTCCCAGCTAGGAGGAGTATCCCTCTTCCAAGCCCGGGCTATATTAGTTTTAATCGAGGCCAAGAGATAGACGCCAAAAAGACCTTGATGTTTGGGAAGGGCATGAAGACCTAGATGGAGGAGGGCAAGCGCTGGACCAGCCGGGACTCTAAAACCATAATCAGAAAGAGTACGTATTCCCCTCTCCCACAAGGGTTTAATAATGGGGCACTCCCACCAAATGTGTAGCATACTGCCTTGAAGGCCGCAACCTCTCCAACATAGGGGAGACGTGCCTGGGAACATTTTGGATAATCGGGTAGGGACAAAGTACCAATGCGAGAGAACTTTGTAGTACGTCTCAAACATTGTTACACAATGCAAAGTCTTTTTAGTCAGCTGGATAGCTCTTTGCCAGGAGTCGATAGGGGTTTCCATACATAGGAGGGTGTCCCATCTTAAAAGATGCGGAGCCAAAGTAGGTGGGGAGGTACTGTCCAAAAGGGCATAGTGTATCGATAGTGGCCTGACAAGTCTGCGCCCTCCTTGCCAGACAGATTCCCAAGGAGTTGGGGGACGGGATGCGGACGGAAGAAAGCCCCAGCTTCTTAAGAAGCTCTGGATCCTAATGATTTCAAAGGTGAGGAACTTAGGAGTGGCTTCTTGCTGATTTAGCTGTATTAAAGGTATAAATTCGTCCAGCTGTGTGGCGGACCAGAAGTCTGAAACCTTAGTAACCTGCAACCGAGTCCACGTATTCGGGTGGGTATCAGGTAAGCTCGTGAGCAGTCCAGCTACCGAAGTTATAGGAGAGGGATGGGGAGCAATGAGTTGACAATGCCTAAGCCTATCCCAGATTGATAGGCATTCCAAAATGACCAGATTGTTTATACACATCGTTCTGTGGGTATGCGGTGGGATCCAAATAACATCTCGAAGAAGAACATTGGGCGGCAATGATGCCTGCTCAAGTTCTCTCCACCTGTCACAAGACTGGTGTACTCCCCATTGAGAGATATGCGTTAGCATGGCTCCTTCATAATATTACACCACCAAAGGAGATGCGAGTCCGCCTGAGAGGATAGGAAGTTGTAATGTCCTATGAGCGATTCGGGGGGTCTTGCCTTGCCAAATGAACTCTGTGATCTCACTTTGGAATTGGATGAGGAGATGCATAGGGACTCTGATTGGTAAACAGCGGAATAGGTAGGTTAACTTGGGGAGGAAAGATATTTTAAGTGACGCTATTCGTCCCATCAATGAAATGGACTTGTGGTCCCACTTGCTTTTTAAGTTGCGTAATTCCGTTAATAAGGGAGAGTAATTATCTTTTATCATTTGTTTGACACTAGTTGAGAGCTTTACACCTAAATGGGTAATCCGCTCAGTCAACCACTTGAAATTGTAATTGTCTTTCAGCTCACGTATATAGGGTTGCGGGTACCCCCACCAAAAGATTTCAGTTTTGTGCGTGTTGAGTCTATAGAAGGAGAGATCTCCAAACAAAATGCCCTTTTAAGGGCTGGTAAGGTAAAAGAGCTTTGAACTTTTTTAATTTAGAATAGGGTAGGGCATTTTTTTATTTTGGGGGGGTTTGTTATTTTATTAGGGGGCTTAGATTAGGTGTAAGTAGCTTAAAATTGTTGTAATAGTTTTAAAATGTTTGTAACTTATTTTTTTTATTTTTTGTAACTTAGCTTTTATTATTTTTTGTACTTTAGTTAGTTTATGTAATTGTATTTAATTGTAGTTATTTGTAGGTAATTTATTTAATTAATGTAATGATAGTGTAGTGTTAGGTTTAATTGTAACTTAGGTTAGGATTTATTTTACAGGTAATTTTGTATTTCTTTTAGCTAGGTAGTTATTAAATAGTTATTAACTATTTAATAACTATTCTAACTAGCTAAAATAAAGATAGCTACAATGTAATTATTAATTATATTGTAGCTATCTTAGGGTTTATTTTACAGGTAAGTATTTAGTTTTAAATAGGAATAATTTATTTAAGTATAGTGTAGTGTTAGGTGTAATTGTAACTTAGGTTAGTTTTTATTTTACAGGTTAATTTCTCTTTATTTTAGCTAGGTAAGCTATTAAATAGTTAATAACTATTTAATAGCTATTGTACCTAGTTAAAATAAATTGAAATTTGCCTGTAAAATAAAAATAAATCCTAAAATAGCTACAATATAATTATTATTTATATTGTAGCTATATTAGGGTTTATTTTAACCAATAAAGCTTTATTGAGTGACCAGTGTTAAAAGACAAACAGTGAGACAGTAGATGCATTTGTAAGACAAACATTACAGAGATATCATCTTGAAAATACAATGCAGTGCAAACATATCTCCAATTGTGCGTAAAAAAAAACATATTTCAGGTACATAGGTCACATTTAATTGCATAGTATAATACAGCATAGCTGTACAGTATATCTGTTGGTCAAGTTATAAAGACATCCATAGGTATGAGGTCATACCTTTTATAAGTGAGAAAAGGTGAGAGAAAACAAGAAGAGGCATCGTAAGGGGTAGAGGAAAAGGAGGAGAGCAGTTAGGGATTGGGGAAGAGAAGAGAAAAAAAAAAAAAAGGGGGGGGGGAAACCAAACCCCTTTGGGGAGGGGGGGGTGGTGTAAGGGTGAGGGGAGGGGTGTGGATGGGCATTATGAGTGGTCCATTTTCAGAGTCGGGATCATTTCAAGGCTATCATCCCCATGATTCCCTAATCATTTGTCCCCTCGTTAATAGCTTATCATGTACATCACCAGGACACAGCACTTCATATCAGTCAAATTGGTTTAGGTCCCATTAGGCTTTCAGACAATTTTGCCCTCCCAGATCATTAACATATGTTCATGTAGTACAAGTTTTCCAGTCTTGAGGTAGTGGTACCTCTCCAGATCAAGCAGGTCTTTGACTCCATTTTTCCATTCATTCAAGTCTGGCACATTCACAGATTTCCAGTGTTTCGGGATTAAGATTTTAGCTCCGTTCAGCATTACTAGAAATAACTTACGTTTCGCTTCCACTGCTATCTTGGGAAGAGCATGGTATATCAAATTGTTTGGGTTTGGAGGCAATATGATCCCAAGAAGTCGGCTGCACTCGGCGAACATTCTTGTCCAGAATTCCTGTATACGTGGACATGTCCACCAGATGTGCATTATTGAGCCGGTTTCCCCACAGCCTCTCCAGCAATCTCCGCTCATTTGTGGGTAAATTTTACTTAACCTCTGTGGAGTTAGATACCACCGGCTTAGAAATTTAAAGTGCATTTCCTGTAATCTCATCGAGACTGAGGCTGTTTTGGCTGTATTAAAAAATCTGCAACCAATCCTTTGAGGCTATGTCTAAATTAAGATCTGCACTCCATGCTTTTGTGTAGGAAGGTATGAGCTCATCACTGCTTGTGAGCAATAGTTTATAAAGGCGAGATATCAGGTGGCCAGGTGTTTGGGTCACTGTGCAGATGTGTTCCAGTAATGTTTTTTCTCTCGTGAAGAGGGATTTGTCTTTGTGTCCATTCACATAATGGTGAAACTGTGCTACCCTAAACCAAGAGGAGAACAGCCAGGTATCCCACTCTTTTAGCTTATCTTGGGTCAGTATCTTGCCTTGATGAAAAGCATTAGATATAGCAGCATCTGCCAGAGTGTATGTGTTTTCCTGTGGTTGTATTCTATTTGCTAAGGCATTTTCTGGATTTTCGAATATCGGGGTTACCGGGGACGGGACGGATGAGATGCGTCTGTCTCGTTTGATCAATGAGTCCCACGTGCTGTACACATCCCTCAATAAGGGGTATTGTTTGATCAGGGGTGTACGATTCTCTACTGATATCCAAGCTAGGGTGCCTATATTTCCCCTTTGTAGAAGCGTTCGGTCCAGCTCTACCCAGGCTTTATCTGGTTTGTTGTGACACCAATGAACCAATCTCTGGACCATTATTGCTTGGAAGTAAGCCTTTAGTAAAGGGACTCCTGCCCCTCCCCTATCTCTGGGTAGATACATTGTCTCCTTCCGGATTCTAGGTTTTATATCTTTCCAGATATATGTCTCCATTTCTGACTGGATCTGGTGGATAAAAGGTAATGCCATTGCGAGAGGAAGTACCTGCATGATATATAAGATCCTGGGTAGGATGTTCATTTTGACCGCATGGATACGGCCCATCCACGAGATGGATTTATTACTCCATCTGGTCATATCAGCTGTCACTAAGTCTCTAATTAGCTTATAATTCATATCCACCATGCCAGAGATCGTCTGGGTCAGGAATATCCCGAGGTATTTTAAGCGATGTTTCGCCACACTTAGTGGGCATTTATCACAAGCTCCCTCAAAGGTATCCGTTGGAATGGTTATATTTATGATTTCGGATTTGGATAGGTTAAGCTGGAAGTTCGATACTTGACCAAATGCTGCGAACTCCGTCAATAGGGCTGGCAGCGAGATAGATACATCCGACAACGTTACTAGAACGTCGTGCGCATACATGGCCAGCTTATGTTCTTTATTACCTACAACCAGTCCCTGTATGTCAGAGTTACTGCGAACTCTGCAGGCCAGAGTTTCGATTACTAGGGCGAATAACAGGGGCGACAGTGGACATCCCTGCCTCGTCCCATTAGAGATCCTGAAAGGCCTTGAGAGCATACCATTAACCCGCACTTTAGCGCTCGGTGTTGAGTATAACGCAAAGATTGTATTTATAATGCCATTGCCAAATCCCAGTTTTGCCAATGTGTGTCGCATAAATAACCAACCTACCCAATCAAATGCTTTCTCAGCATCCGTGGACACGAGTGCCAACGGAGCTGAGTGGAGGTCTGCATAAGAGATTAGCTGCAGTACTCTAAGGGTATTATCCCGAGCTTCTCTGCCCGGGACAAATCCCACTTGATCCGTAGAGATCAGTTGTGGTAGTAGTTTAGCAAGGCGGTTGGCTATCATTTTTGCTAGGATTTTTACATCCGAGTTAAGAAGTGAAATAGGCCTGTAGCTGCTGGGCAGATTCTCAGGCTTCGGAGGTTTATGGATAACTGAGATATGTGCTTCAAGCATAGAGCTTGGGAGGATGGGATTGTCTGGCAATTGGTTAAATACTGTTAGTAAGTGTGGTATTAATCTATCTCGAAGTGTTTTGTAGTAACGCATGCCAAAGCCATCTGGCCCAGGGCTTTTGCCTCCCGGAAGGAGCTTAATTGCTCGCTGGATCTCTTCTATCGTGAACGGTGCTTCAAGTTGCTCCGTTTCTTCCCGAGACAAGCATGGCATATCTATACTCTGTAGGTAGTTTAGGATATTTCTTTCCTGGGTAGTACCGGGAATTTGGTCTGGTTCTGCTGGTTCCTCTGCATGTAGATTATATAAGGTTTCATAGAAGTTACAGAACGTGTCTGCTACAGCAGGTCCTTCTCGGTGTGTATCACCGTGGTGGTCCTTGACTTCATAGACATAAGTCCGAAGCCGTTGGCGGGCCAGAGCTCGTGCAAGGAATTTCCCTGCTCTGTTCGAAGTAATGCTGTCGGAGCCTCAGGGCTTTAATTTGCTGTTCCTTCTGGAGGTGTTGCAATAGAGCCAATCTAGCTTCTTTAAGATCAGCCTGAGCTGCCATGTCAGTCGGCCTTTCTTTATGTTTCGCTTCGGCATGTGTCACTTTCTCAAGCAGTGCATTGTAGCGGAATTTCTGTTCTCGGCGGAGCGCTGATACATGTCTAATCAGTTCTCCTCTTAAAACACATTTATGTGCTTCCCAGACTGTCGTTTCAGATTGGTCGCCTCCTGAGTTATTGCGAAAGTATTCATCTATGGTGTTATCCAATTTCTGTCTTAATAGGGGCCCATCCAACAGGGACTCATCCAGGCGCCAAATGAATGGAGTGATCGGCATCATCTTTTAGTATTAGGATGCATTGTGCGCCAGACATCATGGAGAACCAGATCTCTCAAATATCTAGCTATCTGTTTGACCACCTTGTGTCTAGCGCTGGATAGTCCGTCTGATGTATCCAGCATGGGGCAGAACGAGATATTAAAGTCGCCACTTAAAAAGAGTATTCCCTTTTGAGTCTCTAGAATTTCGTTCATTAACTTCCTAAAGAAAGTATCTTGTGCTGTGTTTGGAAAGTATGCATTGACAAGAGTCAAATATCTGCCATACAAGGTGCCAATTAAAATCAAGTATCTGCCCTCTGAGTCTCTTATGGTCTGCTCCATCCGGAAAGGCACCCCTGCTCGAAAGAGGATCCCCACCCCATTTTTTTTGATGGGGCTGGAAGCAAAATAAGCCGTTGGGAATTGTTTATTGTACCATTTAGGTTCTCTAAATTTAGAGAAGTGCGTCTCCTGGAGGCACACAACATCACCCCCCATTCTATGTAAGTCTCTAGTGACAATCGATCTTTTTCCGGGGCTATTAAATCCCTTCACATTGATAGTGACTAAATCTAAGGTGTGTTCCCTCATGCTCTTCATCGTGTTGGTTGGTGACCTAAAGCTGCTCAAGTCAAGAGAAGTGGGGGGGGGAGAGGAAAGAAGGGGGGGGAGAAAGAAAAAAAAAAAAAAAGGGGGGGGGGGAAGGAGTAGGGGGAAGGGTAGAGGGTAGATGAAGATGAAGATTCGAGGGGGGGAGAAGGGGAAGGGTGGGGAGAGTAAGTGGGTAAGTGAAGGGAAAACTAGTTTATAGAGATGACCTTATGCGGTCTGTTTGGAAAGCAAGCAGGGAAGAGGGAGAGGAAGAACAGATAAAAAGAGAAGAAATAGAGTTTTGCAATGTATGAGAAATTATATCATAGGTTAGAGGAACATAAGAGGAGAGAGGGAAGGGAAAAGAAAGAAAAAAAAAAAGGGTAGAGTAAAGAGAATGACTGTAAAGTCGAACTCTATCCAACTAGAATTGGGATAGACAAACAACAGGGGTATTGACCCCTACACTCTCAGCAAACGAATTATTCTTATTAACATTGTGAATTGTAGGCAAACATAGCATTCAATATGCATAACTTATATCATTAACTGTATTTAACTCAGCAACTTATCTATTTTTAGTTATATTTTATGTATGAGTGGCTGACTCAAACATGTGCTACCCTGTTCTATGGGGCTATATTAAGTGCCAGTTAGCGGCATAGAGTGATTTGTCTAGGTACGTGAGGTAGCAGGCGTTGTGGTGTACTTTGGTTCATTTTAAAAAGAACTTGGTGGGACATGAGGGTTCTTACTGACTCTGTCATGTAGTTATATAATAACATCTCTGTAGGGTCTAATGTGTCTCATTATAGTATGAGGGCACTTAGTAAGTATGAGCATACCGCTTTAAGTTTGTGGTCAATGCCTGCGTGAAGAGGCTCAAATTTAAGGGCGGCTATGCAAATTTCTGAAGTAGGTGTGCACCCTGTGGTTCTATTATCTCCATTGTCATATGACAGTTTGGTTTTAACAGTGACTATATATGTATTTATACAGTGGTACATTCCAAGGGGCATAGAATCGGTGTTACCCTCCTATTGTCTAATTCATCTATTCATCGAGTATATCTATAGCCAGCATTTGAGCTGTTGGTGCATCCAGTCATATCCGAGTGTAATTAAGAATATCTTTGTGTCTGGGGCTAGTGTCTAAGTATGAGTTCAGCCACAACATTCTGTGCTTCAGCGGTGCTTCCACCGGAATAAATCTAAAACATAAACCATCACTAACGCTTAATAGATGAGTAAAGGTAAAATTTCAATGTACTTAACTGGCAAATAATAAGGAATATGTTTACATTATAAGCTATCATACACAAACAATCAGAAATAATCTAGCAAAAACAGTAACAATGTGTATCTCATTTCTGAAGCTTATAACACAAGATCTGCTAATACTGTAGTGTCCCAACAATATTTAGTTAATTGATGTATTGGATTTGTCCATCTTTCTCCTATAAATGTCAGGAGTGTTTAATTATTCCTGTATAGTGCATCAGGTGGTTTTAAACAACAGATTCCAATGTTTATAGCTAGACATAACTGCAATAAATAGATCTTGTGACTGCAAGGTCTTCAAAAGCAGACCTCGAACATAAGACATAAGCAAGTAAAACAGTATATATATTCAAATACTCAGCTGTCCTGTGAGAAAGGCATAGGTTGGATGTGGCATCTGCTGCCTCCAAATCTCTGGAGACTCAGCAGTTCTATCAAGGTGCTGATGATGTGATTCCCTTGTAAGGAGGCAACATACTCAAGGGAGCCCTCTACCATGAGGGCCCTCCACTTCTCTACGATTCTTTCTCATGGGTAGTGGCTCTGCTGCAGGGCCCAGCGGCCTGATTTGAGTTCCAAGAGCTTGATTGAAGGCAGGAAGATCAGTCATCGTGCGGTATGTAGCTGTGGTTCCATCCTTAGATGCTATTAGACAGGTCGGGAAGCCCCATCTGTAAGGGATCCTATGATCTTTAAGGCCTAGTGTGATGAAGCGCATCTCTCTTCGCTTTTGCAGGGTAGCAGGGCATAGGTCTGTGTATATTTGAATCTCCACTCCTTCATGCATTAATGGTTGTTGGTTTCTGGCGTGCCGAATTATATCTTCCCTATCCCTGTAGGATAAGAGCTTAACAATAATGTCTCTGGGAGGTGCCCTTGCTGGTGGTTTTGGCCTCAAGGCTCTATGGGCCCTTTCAACATGTATGTCATCCTCCCCAGGGCTGTCTTTAATGCATTTAAAGAGTCTCTGTATATAGTCGTTTATTTCTGTTGGGGCTACAGTTTCCGGTACACCCCTAATTCTTAGATTGTTCCGACGACTCCTATTTTCTAGGTCTTCAATCCGTTCATTTAAACTAAGGATGGCAGCGTCCTGTGATTGCACACAACTGGCATTTTGTTGCACATCTGAGCGCAGTGCTTCTTGCGATTCCTCTACTAATGTGACCCTATGATCAATATTAGCGATGTCCTTTTTAAGTTCCCCAAACATATTTTTCATTTCTATGATGGCTGCTTTTATGTCATTTTTAGAAGACAAGTGTCTGATATCCTCTTTTGTGACATATCCAGAGTGTCTAGGGTCACAGTTAGGTTGATGTACAGTATCCTGTGTGTTAGACATGTCTGAAGGGTCTTTTTGTGAACCCTGCCCTGTGTCTGTTGATATTAAAAAGTTGTCCATGCTTGCTGATTGTAGGGCTTTCTGTGGTTTGGGCCCTCTTTTAGTTGACATATTTCGCCAGGTCTAGTATTATGCTACGTTGATGGCCCTGCGTGGTGTCTGTTCAGTAGACAGACGTGGGGACTGTAACCGGGAAGCAGGTCCAGGGGCCACGTGCAAGTAAAAATAAGAATGTGGAGTGTTCAAATATAGGCCTATATTCCCCTGGTTTTCCTCGTTTACCAGTTTAGTTCTGTGTTGCCCCAGTGTTCCTTTTTTTAGCCCAATATGTATGGGTATCTCTTGTTATAGCATCCCTTCAGTATCCCACCTCTGTGTTTTACTGTCAATGACGTTAGGCTTTTAAGGTGCAAGGCCCCGGTGCAGTTGGTGCTAACAGATGCGACTCACCGTACATCAGTTCTTTGCCACCTTCTGTGAGCGAGTTATCTCCTCTCGTGATTTTCAAAGTCCGGAGCTGGTTTGAGCCTGTCAGCGAGCTGCACCTGCGGGTCCCGTCTGCGTTCAGTTCTCTGCCGTTGCTTCTGCTCGTTTTTCTGTGAGGGCCTCTGTAATCTGCTTGTAAGTCAAAGGGCACTGATAACCCCCCAACAGTCCGGTATGTCCGTTGCGGTCAGGGCTCTTAGCCGTGAGGCGCTATGTTGTAGTTGGTGCGCAAGGTAATTGAGACCGGTGCTCCTAACTTCCTTCTCTTGTAGGCCTCACTTTGCACCACGCTTCACATCCGGCAGTCACGCTGCGAGTAGTAAAAAAACAAAAAAAAAGTTTGAGAGCCGATGCAGTCTTATGTTCTGAGTTAGTGGGTCTTATTTATATGTGAATCAGAGCTATTTGCTACGTTTAGCCTTATGCTGAGAGTGTATGGGTATCAGAGCACTTTCAGTGTGCAGCCATCAGCATGCGTGGCCAGGCTCCGCCCCCATATTAGGGTTTATTTTAAAGGTAAGTATTTAGTTTTAAATAGGATTAATTTAGTTCATAATAGAAATATTATTTAGATTTATTTAATTAATATTTAAGTTAGGGGGGTGTTAGGGTTAGTGTTAGACTTAGGTTTAGGGGTTAATAATTTTATTACAGTGGCGGCGGTGTAGTGGGGGGCAGGATAGGGGTTAATAAATTTATTATAGGTGGCGACGGTGTAGGGGGGGCAGGATAGGGGTTAATAAATTCAATATAGGTTGTGGCGGGGTCAGGGAGCGGCGGTTTAGGGGTTAAACTATTTATTTAGTTGCGGCGAGGTGCGGGATCAGCAGGATAGGGGTTAATAACGTTATTAT
Source organism: Bombina bombina (assembly GCF_027579735.1). Lineage (NCBI taxonomy): Eukaryota > Metazoa > Chordata > Amphibia > Anura > Bombinatoridae > Bombina > Bombina bombina. Next base: position 452,841,700 of record NC_069502.1, read on the forward strand.
AGAGGGCGACGGTATAGGGGGGGCAGGATAGGGGTTACTAGGTATAATGTAGGTGGCAGCGGTGTCCGGGAGCGGCGGTTTAGGGGTTAATACATTTATAAGAGTTGCGGCGGGGTCTAGGAGCGGCGGTTTAGGGATGAAACACGTGTAGGCAGTTGCAACAGCTGATTGCTTTGATGAGACGCCTGTCTTTTGGAAATTCCTTGCTGGAGTGAATTATTACTTTGTTTTGCATCTTGTGCAACACAGGAACATTCACCGGATTTGCAGCTTCTCACCAAGGATTCTGTTCTTGATTTACATCACAAAGGCTGTGAGTGCATGCTATGACTGTGTTGTTCTTTACAGGCAGTGGAAACTTACTTCATTTTTTCCTCCCGCAATACAAGTGGATGCCTGTTTACAACAGATTTGGAAGGACTTCCTTTAAATTGTGATGTGTTCATGCTAAATGCCGCTGCTTTACTAATATCCTGTTTGTAAGAAGTTATGCAAAATTTACTATACAATATCCATCTTTAAAACACATAGATCCTATATTTATATCATGACAGTATTGACCCTTTACTTTGGGACTGTCCTCTGATGTTGGTGTTGTGTTTTAAGACTTGGTATAGTTGCATGCTGCATATGATTGTGCAAAGCTTTTTTCTGTGTTTATATTTCACTCCAATTGGAAAATATGCATTCTAAAGTATTCTTGTGATTGTATTATTCTGGCTCAATGTTTATGTGAATTGCATAGATCCTCATTATATTATTATGACAACATTACCCTATTATTACTCTTTCTTTTGGGGTTGTCCTCTAATAGAGGTGTTGCATTGTCACTATTATATTTAGCCACTCATTTTTTAGACACTTTATGAGAGTGGAGGGCCCTCTAGTGGGCCAGTAACAACATTAAGGGATTACCAACTTGAAGTCTGGAGAATGCTAGGGTGTTTTTTGTTACAATGTTGCAGGCGAGGAGGCGGTGTTTGTGCTTACCTTTATAGGGTCCTGCAGCAGTGTATCCGGCCTCTTTCTGTTCCAGACTTCGAGGAGAAAGTTTTTCTTTGTTCAGGGCTTGAATGATGGAGAGATCTAGAAGGAAGTCGGTGCCTCCCAAGCGCTTTAGGGAGGTTGTGGAGGTCGCAGCAAGGAAGAAGGGACCTGCAATGCAGAGAGAGGAGGACATGTCAGATGATGCGGTACCCCCCACACCCCTAAAAACCCCACCTAGCAGGAGTTTCAATAAAGGGAAAGGGCCTAAGAGAGGTGGGGGAGGTGGGCCTAGCACCAGTAGTAAGGCCCAAACTAGTGTGGGGCACCATTTAACTGTGGGCCCTGATGTGAGGTGTAGTACACCTTCTCCTGGGTTACCCCGGGTTTGTTCATCCCTCAGGGGGAGGCAGGTTGCCAGGGGGGAGCAGGGGAGCTTGGTGGGGCTTGCTGATGGCCCGGTATCGGCAGTGGGGCCTGAGAAGGAGGGGGGCCTAACGTCTGGGGCAGGGCCTGCCCTCGATTATGGGCCTGGGGAGCCAAGGGCATTAGAGGGGGCGCTAGGCCTAACGCCTGCAGTGTTGCCCGCTCTCCCGCCGGCTGCCATGGCGGCGGTTCTGGCCCTGGCCCAGTCCCTTGCCACGGTTGTGGTGCCATCTCCACAGGGCCGGGCTGGGATGGCTGCGGTGGCGGCCGGTGGGAGCATGGAGGACCGTGGTCCGATTGCAGAGTGCGCAGCGGGCCCTCCCTCCACAGATGGCGGCTCTCGCGAGAGTTCCTCCTCACGTGCTTCCAGTGAGGATCGCGGCCGCCATCTTGGAGGGAGGGTTGAAGGAGCTGATCGAGGACCGCGCGACCGGAGCAGCCCAGGTAACTTGGGGAGGCTCCGGTTCGCGGGGGGAGCTCCGGCGGCCACAGGGAGGGTCCAGGGGTCCTCAGGGCGCTTACCTGGGTTTGCGGGTGCGGCGCTGGCGGAGGATGTAGCGGTGAGGCCCGGAACAAGTGCGCATGCGCAGAGGCAGGCTGGTACGCATGTTGAAAGGGCTGAAGTGATACAGGGGGCGGTTATGCCCGGGACAAGCGCGCAGGCGCAGAGGACAGGAGGAGTACATGTGGAGAGGGCTGAGGCAAATGATAGGGCGAGCAGGCCCGGAACCAGCGCTCTTGCGCAAAGGGAGCTGAGGGCACATGTGGAAAACAGGAATGGCATGCAAGCTGTGAATGTGAGAGGGCAGCAGCAGGGGAGCTTAGCGGGTGAGCATGTGGGGATGACACGGCATGGGAACACAAGGCAATTTGTGGGAAGTATGCATGGTGCTGCGTGTGGGGCTCCTATGAACACACAGGGCTTGGTAAACAGGGCTGGAATGCATGACAACCAGGGTGTGTGTATGGAGGACATGATAAGGAGGGCTGTTCAAGCAGCTATGAGTGAGGCAGGTAGGATGGCCCGTCCTGGGTTCTGTGACAACGCCCAGGGGGGTCCTGTTCAAGAGGAAATCATTTCTAGGGCAGTGGCAAACGCACTGGGTATGAATACAAGGGGGGGGCAGATGGGGTCTAGGATGGGGGCCTCAGTCGGGGAACCTCCAGTGAACCAGATGTCTCCCCAAGTTGTTTTGTCTCCCCAGGTTACATCAGCAGCAGAGATGAGGTCATCAGCTGGACCATCCAGTGCAATGGTGGTGGCGGGGCCCAGCAGGGAGCAGCAGAAGGAGGCTGACCCAGTACAGATGGCAGCGGCGGACGCCGACAGACCTGCAGTGGGTGAGTCCTTTGTTCTAAACACTACACACGCTGACACTGACACTTCTTCTAGCGGGTCAGGTTCTGAGAGTGGGGAGGACCTAGGGCTAGTGGGAAAAGGGCAGCGTAGGATGTTTAGATGGATCAAAAAGATGGCAGCGAATCAGGCAAAGGGGAGATCTGTAGGGACAGGGCAGTCAGAGGGGATAGTGGGGCCGTCAGGAACGGGCCAGAACATGCCCTCGGAGTCCTCAGTCCCGCGCAAAGTGGCGGCACAGGGGGACACGTATCCCTGCCTCCCTTTACGGCCATCTCAAGGCTAAAGTTATTAAAAAAATTCAGGAGGGACGTTACGTCAATATTTTTGAGCTCTCACTGGATGCGTTCAGGGCCAAAGAGCGGGCCCTGGATGGATCCGGTCCGAAACGAGTACGTAGGCCAGAAACCTATGAAGAATGGTTGAAATGCTTCAGGGTCCTGGCGTCCTGCTATGTGGATAGGTGGCCCTTACAGGGGCACAACTTGTTCAAATACCAGGACACGATTGAAGACATCCATGGCAGGTTTAAGGAGGGCGCATGGCGGGAGTACGACATGGCCTTCAGAAGAAAGATGGTTGGCAACCATCTGCTTCACTTTGGGACACAGGATATGCATCTGTGGTCCAAATTGGGATTGGAGGGGCCATCCCCCCTTCCCTCCCCAGTGCGTCAGGTGCAGGGGCGGGTTGGGCAGAAGCAAGGTAGAAGGGGTAGAGAGTGCTGGAAATTCCAGGACAGATTGTGCGACAGGGGGAGCAGCTGTTCCTTTCGGCACATCTGCAAGCACTGTGGGGGGCCCCACCCCGGTGTGGAATGCGGAAAAAGAAAAGAGCAGGGACAGGCCAGACCGGCCGTTAAGCCGGGAACTGGAGTTAAGGGCCCCAACACCGCTTAATCTGGCAGCCATGATGCCATGGCTGGCCGATTACCCGGATCAGGAGTCAGCGGTGCTGCTCCGGGACGGGCTGGGTGTGGGCTTTCATATACCAGTGCAGGGTTTGGTTGTGGGGTCGGGGGTTCATAGGAACCTGAAGACGGCCTATGAGTTCCCACAGGTAGTGAGGGACAAACTGGCTAAAGAGGTTGCGATGGGCCGGGTGTCCGGCCCATTTGCAGTTATGCCCATAGCCGACCTAGTGGTCTCCCCCCTGGGGGTGGTGCCTAAAAAAGAGGTAGGAAAGTTCAGGTTGATTCATCACCTGTCCTTCCCTAAGGGCGCGTCGGTAAACGACGCAATTGATCCGGACCTAAGTACAGTGCACTATCAATTGTTTGATGAGGCGCTGACTTTGGTGCGAGTGATGGGCCCAGGGGCCCTGATGGCAAAGCTAGACATTGAGTCAGCTTTCAGATTATTGCCACTGCATCCCTCTGCCTTTAGGCTTATGGGGATGAAGTTCGAGGGGGCATTCTATGTGGACAGGTGCCTGCCGATGGGGTGTTCGTTGTCATGCTCGTTGTTCGAGTGTTTCAGCACATTCCTTCATTGGGTGGTGACGGTGGCGTCGGGGGGTGGGTCTGTGGCCCACTACCTGGATGATTTTCTGTTGGTAGGGAGAGCACGAAGCACGGAGTGTGCGCGGCTCATGTCGGTAATGAGGGAAATCACTGACAGGTTCGGAGTTCCCTTGGCCGCTGACAAGACAGAAGGCCCTTGCACGTGCCTTACGTTCCTAGGGATAGAGATTGACACGGTCAAGGCTCTATGCAGACTGCCAGACGATAAAGTGGAGCGTATGCGGCACATGGTGCAGCTAGTACGGGGGCAGGAGAGAGTGGCCAGAAGGGATGTGCAATCCCTATTGGGCTTGCTGAACTTTGCTGGCAGGGCGATTCCAATGGGAAGAGTCTTTAACAGGCGCCTGGAAGGGCAACTGAAGGGACCGATTGGAAGTGGCAAATGGATCAGAATCACACCGGAGGTCCGAGAGGATCTGAGGGTGTGGGACACATTTTTGTCACACTTCAACGGGATTTGCTTATGGAGGCACCCGACGGTGTCTAATCAATTGTTGCATCTGTTCACCGATGCAGCCGGCAGTTTCGGGTATGGTGCATACCTGGACGGCGAATGGAGTGCGGGGCCATGGCCCCGCGAATGGGTGGAGGCAGGCTGGGTCAAGAACTTGACTTTGCTTGAGCTCTTCCCCATTGTGGCTGCGGTGGAGATTTGGGGAAAGAGACTGGCTAATAGGTCAGTGGTTTTCTGGTCGGACAATCTGAGCGTGGTGTACGCCATTAACAGATTGTCTGCCTCCTCGCCGGGGGTAGTATGCTACTTGAGACATCTGGTGTTGCGCTGCTTGGAGCTCAACATCACGTTCATGGCCGAACACGTCCCGGGGGTGCATAACGTTATCGCTGATGCACTCTCTCGATTCAACTGGGAGCAGTTTAGGAAGGCAGCGCCCAGGGCCGCGAAGGAGGGTCTAATATGCCCGTCTTTTCTTTGGCAGCTGTACCAGGCTGGGAGGGGATCCTCCCCCTAATCAGAGCATCGTTAGCGCCAAAGACTTGGTCTACATACGTCAATCACTGGAATACATGGGTGGCTTTCTGCCAGCGGATGGGAGTGCAGGTGGAAGACGCGTCCAGGGTACAGGTACTGGAATGGTTGGCTCAGTTAAGGATGGGGGGGCTAGTAAAATGGGTGCAGCAAGCAAACTAGCAGCGTTAGCATTTTTTAATAAGGCAATGGGCTATACTGACCATTCAAGGTCATTTCTTGTTCGTCAAGTATTGAAAGGCTGGGGTAGGGTTTCCCCCCGTCCTAAGGATCGGAGGGAGCCCATAACATCGGGCCGGTTACGAGACCTGGCCAGACACTTGCAAGCTGCCTGTACATCGGACTATGAAAAACTCCTGTTTCATGCAGCATTCGCGCTGGCTTTTGCGGGGGCATTACGAGTGGGGGAGTTGGTGTCCTCCTCCAAACTTAAAGGAACAGGAGGCATCCTGGCAGAGCACGTGCGTTGCTCGGGAGAGGGGCTTCTCCTGTTCGTCCCTCGGTCCAAAACGGACCAGGAGGGTAAGGGGGCATGGCTCCCGCTGCAGAGGCACGCATTTGAGGAATGCTGCCTGGTGCGATGTGTTGAAGAATTTCAGAAGGTAAGACCTCAGAGTAGCAAGCAGTTTTTAGTGCACAAGGATGGCAGCTCCTTGTCGCTTTTTCAGTTTCGCAGGGTACTCGCGAAAACGGCAGAGTTGGCGGGGCTGGATCCAAAAAAGATTGCCCCACACTCGTTCCGGATTGGGGCAGCTACCAGCGCGGCAGCGGCTGGGACACCAGCTACAGAAATTAAAAGGTTGGGCAGATGGAAGTCAACCCAATACAAAAGATACATTAGACCCACGTAATAGGGGGTGGGCTCACATCCATTAGGGTCGGGTGACAGGGTATTGCGAGTGGGGGGCGGAGGTCTGTGGGATTGCTTGAAAGGGGCATGACGGGTAATGTGGTTTTGATCTGTTTTGCCAGGTGTAAGAGGTGGCAATCCCCCTCCAGTTCGGGTATGGATTGTCGGACATTCCTACATCCATTGGGCGTCCATCAGGGCGCTGCGTTCTGCGGAAGGGCAGCAACTTGGATTCGCAACGTCCAGGGCGAACTTCCGGTGGTTAGGGCGCAGGGGCCTCACTTGGGCTGATTTGCCGGCATTATTGCAGGAGGCGCACAAGAGGTGGGGGCAGCCTAATGTGATAGTGCTGCACCTCGGGGGGAATGACTTGGGGTCTCTCCCAGCGTTGGATTTGATAAAACGCATGATGGCAGACTTGAAGTGGGTACACACATGGCTTAAAGATGTTAAGTTGGGATGGTCCAATGTGGTCGCACGACTACATTGGAGGTATATTGTGACCCAGAAGGCCGCGTACAATGTACGAAAGAAGGTTAACCGGGAGATGGGAAGGACGGTCACGGCCTTAGGGGGCTTTGTGGTCAGACACGAGCTCTTGACGGCCGACAGGAAAGATCTGTTTCGCCCTGATGGTATCCACCTGACGGACGTTGGGCTGGATATCTTCTTAAAAGACATCAGGAGCGCTTTATTGTTAGTTATATAAAAAAAAAAAAAAAAAAAGTTGTTAATTTGGTATGGTATGTATATAGTTGCCTGTTGGCTTATTTAGTTTGGCGGCAAGAGTACGCCTGGCTATTGTGGCGGGTGGTCAAGGCCCTGGGGAGCGGGCACAGAAGGAGAAGAGTGACAGTCAATAAAAGGGGAGGGGTTACGCCCGCCCAGGAGCCGGCTTGGGGGGTACCCTCCCTTACGAATACAGGCTGAAAATCTCTTATTTCCACAGCTCTCTTTTTGTGCCATTGGGCGTGAACAGCCGGGTGTCACGCTGCAAACACTGAAAGGGGCCTTGACCAGCTGCTGATAGGGGTTAGGTTTAGGGTGAGATGCCGCCAACGGATTGTTTAACGAACTTGTTGCCAAGTTTTGGAAGTTAATTTATTTGAGTGCCTGCAATGGTATTAAATACCATCGCAGGCACAAGTTAAATCGTTTATGTTTAAATAAACGTGACCGTGACTGGTCTTTGTTTTTTCTCCCAACTGAGTGTCTGGTCTGTTTATTTCTTATAAGTATAAGGTTTTATGCAAGTCGTAAGATGGAATAGGGGGTTAAGACCTTATGAGAGTGGAGGGCCCTCTAGTGGGCCAGTAACAACATTAAGGGATTACCAACTTGAAGTCTGGAGAATGCTAGGGTGTTTTTTGTTACAATGTTGCAGGCGAGGAGGCGGTGTTTGTGCTTACCTTTATAGGGTCCTGCAGCAGTGTATCCGGCCTCTTTCTGTTCCAGACTTCGAGGAGAAAGTTTTTCCCCGCCCACCCGGCCCCTGAGGATGAAGAGGAGATTGGCGGCAGCGATGCGGCAGCATGAGGGTGAGTGAACCCGGCAGGGGTTGGTTTAATTGAGCTAGCTTTTGGTAAGCCCGGGTTGTTAATATAGCCACCCACCCGCATCAGGAGGGTTGTACGATTCGTCTGATGGGGGGTGCTCTACTGGGTTGGGTGGAGATGCCCTAGCTGGCGGGTGGTCAAGGCCCTGGGGAGCGGGCACAGAAGGAGAAGAGTGACAGTCAATAAAAGGGGAGGGGTTACGCCCGCCCAGGAGCCGGCTTGGGGGGTACCCTCCCTTACGAATACAGGCTGAAAATCTCTTATTTCCACAGCTCTCTTTTTGTGCCATTGGGCGTGAACAGCCGGGTGTCACGCTGCAAACACCGAAAGGGGCCTTGACCAGCTGCTGATAGGGGTTAGGTTTAGGGTGAGATGCCGCCAACGGATTGTTTAACGAACTTGTTGCCAAGTTTTGGAAGTTAATTTATTTGAGTGCCTGCAATGGTATTAAATACCATCGCAGGCACAAGTTAAATCGTTTATGTTTAAATAAACGTGACCGTGACTGGTCTTTGTTTTTTCTCCCAACTGAGTGTCTGGTCTGTTTATTTCTTATAAGTATAAGGTTTTATGCAAGTCGTAAGATGGAATAGGGGGTTAAGACCTTATTTTCCTATGAGACGTCTCACTTAGCTTTTTAGCTCATATTTTTTATTAAATTTTGTTTCAAATTACTCACATGACCTTTACTAAGAATTTTGTTGCTTTTTGTAAATAATAAAATTATGAGTGCCTTGCAAGCATGCTAGTTGTCAAGTCTTTATTCTGGGTTTCCACCTGGCTCTACACTCAGCTCTATTAATCTTAATACTTAGGTTGATACCTTGAGATATTTATATCTCTGTCTCTTTAAATGTGTATATGAGAGTGCTGAATTCCCTATCTTTTTATAAGGACTACTTCTCCTTATTTTCTCCCTATTTATAATAGTTTGCAATAGTTATATAGGTATAACAGAGAGACCAAGCAGGACTACAAGGCACTTGTATTAAATCAAGTTTTGAGCTTTATTTGTTCAGATATTAAAATCCACAAAAACGAGCCTGACAGCTCCTAAGACAAAGTGTCAAAGTTATATAGGGTCTGCACCTCTAGTTTCATTTTACTACACAGAGCTAAAATATTGGTAAATGGCTCCCTTATCTCCATTTTTTAATTAGCGGCGGTTTAGGGGTTAATACATTTATAAGAGTTGTGGCGGGGTCTAGGAGCGGCGGTTTAGGGGTTAGTAACTTTATTTAGTTGTGGGAGGCTCCGGGGACGCCGGTATAGGGGGTAGAACAGTATAGTATAGTGTGGGTGCTTAGTGACAGGCTAGCAAGAAAGCTGTGAAAAAGCCGAAGAGCAGCGAGATCGGATGAGTGATAACTCTCACAGTCTGCTGCTCATCGCCCCGTACTTGGTGTGCGGCTTTTTGACAGCTTTTTTGATAACTTAGGCAAATTTTTGCAGGTCCGCGGCGGCGATGTGAGGCGAGCTTAGGCGGGCGTATTGGGCGGGCGAAGGCAGGAAAAGTAGACACAGTGATAACTATCCCCCTATGTCTAAGATACATAGTATATTAACCTTGGCATTTCTCACAAACAACAGGGGCTCATCAGCATAAAGTGAGACATATAGCTAAAGATTCTATAGCGATATTAAATAAAACACGAGAGAGGGGACATCCTTGACATGTCCCCTTTCTAAATAGATATTTTTTTGATAAATGTCCATTTATTATGATAGAGGTAATTGGTTTATCAATTGGTTTATCATATATTTTTTTTATAAATTCCAAAACCCTTTTCTTAAAACCAAATTTTCTCCTACATTGGTGTATCCGGTCCACGGCTTCATCCTTACTTGTGGGATATTCTCAATCCCTACAGGAAGTGGCAAAGAGAGCACACAACAGAGCTGTCCATATAGCTCCCCTCAGGCTCTGCCCCCCCAGTCATTCTCTTTGCCGCTCTAACTAGTAGCATCTCCACGGGGGTGGTAAAGAGTATGTGGTGTTTAGTTGTAGTTTTTTATTCTTCTATCAAGAGTTTGTTATTTTAAAATAGTGCCGGCTTGTACTATTTACTCTGCAGCAGAAAGTGATGAAGATTTCTGCCGAGAGGAATATGATTTTAGCACCAGTAACTAAAATCCATTGCTGTTCCCACGCATGACTGTTGAAACCAGAGAACTTCAGTTGGGGGGAACAGTTTGCAGGCTTAACTGCTTCAGGTATGATCAGTCATTTTTCTAACAAGACCTAGTAATGCTAGAAGACTGTCAGCAATCCCCTCTGGGATAGGTAAGCCATTTTTCTTAGACTCTGTATAAAATTATGGCTTATATTAAGGGCTCTATGCTGGTTGACACTATTGTGGGCTAAATCGATTGCTTTTTAGCATGTTTTCACTATAAATAAGGTGTTTTTTCAGACTTTAAAACACTTTTGGGGTTTTATTTTGCGCCTGGCACTTATTTGGACACCTAGTCAGAAAGGCCCCTCCACTCTGGAATGAAGAGGGAGGAGGCCTCATTTTCAGGCCTCAATTGCACAGTTGTTTTGCTTAGGCAGTTCATGCAGCTTCACGTGGGGAGTCCAGAGGCATCAGAAAAGACTCCAGAGAGGCTTATTTCCTACTAAAATAATCCCTAAGGAAGGTAAAGGCCACAGTGGAAGCTGTGGCATAGTACTGTAGTGTTTTTAACAGGTTAATTGCTGTTATTAGCTCCGGTTTGGGCATTAAGGGGTTAATTGGTCTGAAAATTTGTGTGCAATCATTTCAAAGCATTAAGACACTGTGGTGAAAATTTCATTAAAATCGGATGTTTATTTGATGGTTTTTTGATGTTTTAGTAATAAAGTGTGCACTTTTATTATTTAAAGACACAGTAACGTTTTTGTCAAAAATAATTTTTATTGCATTGAAGATCTGTTTAAGTCTGTCAAACATGTCTGACCCTTCAGATAACCTATGTTCTGTATGTTCAAAGGCCAAGGTGGTTCCCCCATTAAATTTATGTGTGAAGTGTGCCATAGCGTCCAAACAGCTTAAGGACCGTAAAATCACGCTTAAAGATATAGCCCAAGATGATTCTTTAGCTGAAGGTAGTGAGGATAGCTCACTATCCTCTCCTTCTGTGTCAACACCAGCTATGCCCGCGCAAGCGATGCCCAGTACATCTAGCGCGCCAATTGCTATTACTATGCAACAGTTAGCAGCAGTAATGGATAATTCTCTCACAGCATTTTTATCCAAACTGCCAGCTTTTCCTAGGAAGCGTGATTGCTCAGTTTTAAATACAGAAAATGAGCAAGCAGATGCAGAGGATAATTTATCTGTAGTGCCCTCACATCAATCTGACTTGGCGGTGAGGGAGGGCCTGTCTGAGGGAGAAATTTCTGACACAGGAAAAGTTTCTCAGCAGGCAGAGCCTGATACCATAGCATTTAAATTTAAGCTTGAACACCTCCGCGCTCTACTTAAGGAGGTCCTAGCTACTCTTGATGATTGTGACCCTTTGGTGGTCCCAGAAAAATTGTGTAAAATGGATAAATTCTTAGAGGTCCCAGTACACACTGATACGTTTCCGATACCTAAGAGGGTGGCGGATATAGTGAATAAGGAGTGGGAGAAGCCAGGTGTACCTTTTGTTCCCCCTCCTATATTTAAGAAAATGTTCCCCATTGTTGACCCCAGAAGTGACGCGTGGCAGACGGTCCCTAAGGTAGAGGGGGCAGTTTCAACGCTAGCTAAGCGCACAACTATACCAATAGAAGACAGTTGCGCTTTCAAAGATCCTATGGATAAAAAATTAGAAGGTTTACTTAAGAAAATTTTTGTTCAACAAGGTTTTCTTCTTCAACCAATTTCTTGCATTATTCCTGTAACCACTGCAGCTGCTTTTTGGTTTGAGGAATTAGAAAACTCGCTCCAGAAGGAGACTTCTTATGATGAAGTCATGGATAGAATTCACGCCCTGAAGTTGGCTAATTCTTTAATTACAGATGCCGCTTTTCAGTTAGCTAAATTAGCGGCGAAAAATTCTGGTTTCGCAATAGTGGCGCGTAGGGCGCTTTGGCTAAAATCGTGGTCGGCGGATGTGTCGTCCAAAACAAAATTGCTTAATATTCCTTTCAAGGGTAAGACCCTATTTGGGCCAGAGTTGAAGGAAATTATTTCGGATATCACTGGGGGAAAGGGCCATGCCCTTCCACAGGATAGACCTTTCAAAGCCAAAAATAAGTCTAATTTTCGTTCCTTTCGCAATTTCAGGAACGGACCGGCTTCTACCTCTACAGCCACTAGGCAAGAGGGTAACGCACCCCAGCCCAAACCAGCATGGAAACCATTGCAAGGCTGGAACAAGGGTAAACAGGCCAAAAAGCCTGCTGCTGCTACCAAGACAGTATGAAGGGGTAGCCCCCGATCCGGGACCGGATATAGTAGGGGGCAGACTTTCTCTCTTTGCTCAGGCCTGGGCAAGAAATGTTCCGGACCCCTGGGCACTAGAAATTGTCTCTCAGGGGTATCTTCTAGAATTCAAGGACCTTCCTCCAAGGGGAAGGTTCCACATGTCTCGCTTATCTTTAGACCAGATAAAGAGACAGGCATTCTTACATTGCGTAGAAGACCTTTTAAAAATGGGAGTGATAAACCCAGTTCCAACAGCAGAACAAGGACTGGGATTTTACTCAAACCTGTTTGTAGTTCCCAAAAAGGAAGGAACTTTCAGGCCAATTCTGGATTTAAAGATCCTAAACAAATTCCTCAGAGTTCCATCATTCAAAATGGAAACCATTCGGACAATTTTACCAATGATCCAGGAGGGTCAATATATGACTACCGTGGACTTAAAGGATGCGTACCTGCATATTCCTATCCACAAAGATCACCATCAGTTTCTGAGGTTCGCCTTTCTGGACAAGCATTACCAGTTCGTGGCTCTTCCCTTCGGATTGGCCACTGCTCCCAGAATTTTCACAAAGGTGCTAGGGTCCCTTCTAGCGGTGCTAAGGCCAAGACCTTACCTAGACAACATTTTAATACAGGCGTCGTCCTTTCACAAAGCAAGGGCTCATACGGACATTGTTCTAGCCTTTCTAAGGTCTCACGGGTGGAAGGTGAACATAGAAAAAAGTTCTCTGTCCCTGTTCACAAGGGTTCCCTTCCTGGGAACAATAATAGACTCGGTAGAAATGAAAATCTTTCTGACAGAGGTCAGGAAATTAAAACTTTTGAACACTTGTCGAGTTCTTCAATCCATTCCTCAACCCTCCATAGCTCAGTGCATGGAGGTAATAGGACTAATGGTTGCGGCAATGGACGTGGTTCCTTTTGCTCGAATTCATTTAAGACCATTGCAACTGTGCATGCTCAAACAATGGAATGGGGATTATGCAGATTTGTCTCCTCAGATTCAGATGGACCAGCAAACCAGAGACTCACTCCTCTGGTGGTTGTCTCAGGATCACCTGTCTCAGGGAATAAGTTTCCGAAGACCGGAGTGGATCATTGTCACGACCGACGCCAGCCTCTTAGGCTGGGGCGCGGTCTGGAAGTCCCTGAAGGCTCAGGGTCTATGGTCTCGGGAAAAATCTCTTCTCCCGATAAACATTTTGGAATTGAGAGCGATATTCAATGCGCTCCAGGCATGGCCTCAACTAGCGGAGGCCAAATTCATCAGATTTCAGTCGGACAACATGACGACTGTAGCGTACATCAATCATCAGGGGGGAACAAAGAGTTCCCTGGCGATGAGGGAGGTATCCAAGATCATCAAATGGGCAGAGCATCACTCCTGCCATCTATCAGCAATTCACATCCCAGGAGTGGACAACTGGGAAGCGGATTATCTGAGTCGTCAGAGTTTCCATCCGGGGGAGTGGGAACTCCACCCGGAGGTTTTTGCTCAGCTGACCCAGCTATGGGGCATTCCAGATCTGGATCTGATGGCGTCACATCAGAACTCCAAAGTTACACGTTACGGGTCCAGGTCCAGGGATCCCAAGGCGACATTGGTAGATGCCTTAGTAGCGCCTTGGTCGTTCAATCTAGCTTATGTCTTTCCACCGTTTCCCTTTCTCCCCCGGCTAGTAGCCAGGATCAAACAGGAGAAGGCTTCGGTAATTCTGATAGCTCCTGCGTGGCCACACGGGACTTGGTATGCAGACCTGGTGAATATGTCATCGGTTCCACCATGGAAGCTGCCTTTGAGGCAGGACCTTCTAATTCAAGGTCCATTCGAACATCCAAACCTAGTTTCTCTGCAACTGACTGCTTGGAGATTGAACGCTTGATTCTAGCTAAGCGTGGGTTTTCGGAATCAGTTATAGATACTCTGATCCAGGCTAGAAAGCCTGTCACCAGGAAAATTTACCATAAGATATGGCGCAAATATCTTTGCTGGTGCGAATCCAAGGGTTACTCATGGAGTAAGATTAGGATTCCAAGGATACTATCTTTTCTCCAAGAAGGATTGGAGAAAGGTCTGTCAGCTAGTTCTTTAAAGGGACAGATATCTGCTCTGTCTGTTTTGTTACACAAGCGTCTAGCAGCCATGCTAGATATTCAGGCGTTTGTACAGGCTTTAGTCAGAATCAAGCCTGTCTACAGACCTGTGGCTCCTCCATGGAGTCTAAATTTAGTTATTTCAGTTCTTCAAGGGGTTCCGTTTGAACCTCTACATTCCATAGATATTAAGTTACTATCTTGGAAAGTTTTGTTTTTAGTAGCTATTTCTTCTGCTAGAAGAGTTTCTGAATTGTCTGCTTTGCAGTGTAATTCACCCTATCTGGTGTTTCATACAGATAAGTTCGTTTTACGTACCAAACCTGGTTTTCTTCCAAAAGTGGTTTCCAATAAGAATATCAACCAGGAAATAGTTGTTCCTTCTCTGTGTTCTAATCCAGTTTCTAACAAGGAACGTCTGTTACACAATCTTGATGTGGCTGAAAAGCATCATCCGGTTGGCTTATGAGACTGCTGGAAGGCAGCCTCCTGAATGAATTAAAGCTCACTCTACTAGAGCTGTGGCTTCCACATGGGCTTTCAAGAATGAGGCTTCTGTTGAACAGATTTGTAAGGCAGCGACTTGGTCTTCACTGCATACGTTTGCCAAATTTTACAAAATTCTTCGGAGGCTATTTTTGGGAGAAAGGTTTTGCAAGCAGTGGTGCCTTCCGTTTAGGTTACCTGACTTGTTCCCTCCCTTCATCCGTGTCCTAAAGCTTTGGTATTGGTTCCCACAAGTAAGGATGAAGCCGTGGACCGGATACACCAATGTAGGAGAAAACAGAATTTATGTTTACCTGATAAATTTCTTTCTCCTACGGTGTATCCGGTCCACGGCCCGCCCTGGCATTTTGGTCAGGTTTAAATTTATTTTTTGTAAACTACAGTCACCACTGCACCCTATGGTTCTCCTTTTTCTCCTAACCGTCGGTCGAATGACTGGGGGGGCGGAGCCTGAGGGGAGCTATATGGACAGCTCTGCTGTGTGCTCTCTTTGCCACTTCCTGTAGGGATTGAGAATATCCCACAAGTAAGGATGAAGCCGTGGACCGGATACACCGTAGGAGAAAGAAATTTATCAGGTAAACATAAATTCTGTTATTCTAGTGATACAAATTCCCACATCTAGAATATCTTCTGAATTCCTTTTTTGCTTTTCCTGACTCTTTCTTTATGTTAATAATCTACAGGTGAAACTCGAAAAATTTGAATATCGTGCAAAAGTTCATTTATTTCACTAATGCAACTTAAAAGGTGAAACTAATATATAAGATAGACTCATTACATGCAAAGCAAGATAGGTCAAGCCATGATTTGTCATAATTGTGATGATTATGGCTTACAGCTCATGAAAACCCCAAATCCACAATCTCAGAAAATTAGAATATTGTGAAAAGGTGCAATATTCTAGGCTCAAAGTGTCCCACTCTAATCAGCTAATTAAGCCATAACACCTGAAAAATATAAAGATAGAGAAGCGCAGCACGCTCTAAGTGTAATCCGTCTGACAATAACTCCTGATGTCCCCTTCCCTGAGTATTACTCACAAGATAATTCTGTACAGAGTGCGCATCGGTTGTACACAACCATGTAGCTTGTTTGTTCCCACCGTTCGTCAGCTCCACCTCCTTCTATGACGTCTGGATTGACTGTCCAACCGGAGGGCTTACTTCTCTTTCAAACCAGGATCCGCAATCAAACATAAATGAAAGGGATAATACTTCAGTGTTTCAATTGAACACGTTTATTGCAAGTAAAAAATAAAATAAAATGATTTACAAATTTCATTCTCAGATCACCATATAGGTCCCACAAATCATGAGCCCCGGTAGCCTCCCTGAGACCTAGTTAAAATATAGAACTTCCTCTATGTACGTTTCGTTTCTGTTCCAGAAACTTTTTCAAGAGTATTTTCTATGACCGGATATGTTCCTTATATATCCCATTATGTGCACATATGTTCTAATTATCACAGGTTCAATTAACCCTTTACACATTTAACATGATTATATATATACAAAAATTCATTATATCTATATCCTGTAATGCATATAATTCTCACTAAATGATACTGGTATATCATAGCCATTATAAATACTTTAAAAAACCTATTAAAAACTAAAATACATGCAATTATAAATACAAAATAATAAAAAATATAATTAAACAAATTGGTAGCTGCAGCCAGAATCAAACTCACATTCATTAGATTGAGAGGTAGTCAACCTCACCATTAGGGTCTATAAGAGTCCAGCCTTTCAGGATCTTTATTTGATTCTAAAATAAAAAATTGTGCAAGAGGCTGTAAAATTCCTGGACATTTGTTTTCCTTCAGTATAGTAAGAATTAGATAATTATATACAGGTAGCCCTCAGTTTACGCCGGGGTTAGGTTCCAGAAGGAATGGTTGTAAATCGAAACTGTTGTAAATTGAAACCCAGTTTATAATGTAAGTCAATGGGAAGTGAGGGAGTTAGGTTCCAGGCCCCTCTCAAAATTGACATAAGTAACACCTAATACATTATTTTTAAAGCTTTGAAATGAAAACTTTAAATGCTAAACAACATTATAAACCTAATAAAATAGATTGTAGCATCATCAAACTAAGTTTAATAAACAAAACATTTGCTAAACCGCACCTAATAAAATAATCACACAAACACAGATTGTATCATCATCAATCTAAGTTTAATGAACAAAAACAAAATAATCACACAACAGACTGTATCATCATCAAACTAAGTTTAATGAAGAAAAACTTTTTTTACTTTGCATTTTTCTGCAGCTAAGGGAAGTGGCTGCTAGATCTTGTTCCTTTAAAAAACGGCTCCATTGCTCAGGTCTGGTTATACACTGATTAGCCTGCCTGTGTTTAATCACACAACAGACTGTATCATCATCAAACTAAGTTTAATGAACAAAAACATTTTTTACTTGCCTTTTTCTGCAAACAGTTCTCTGCATTGAGTCTGCAGCTAAGGGAAGTGTCTGCTAGATCTTGTTCCTTTGAAAGCTGATCCATTGATCATGTCTGGCTTGCTTTTCTTTGCATGTGTTTGCTGAAACACAAGCGGACAGCTCCACCTACTGGCTATTTTAATGTATGCATGTGCTAATGCTTTCAATAGCAGTCAATGCTTTTCAATAGCAAAAAACAGATGAACGGTTCTCTCTTCAAAAACTGAAGAGCTTTGAAAATTGCACGGAGTTCTAAAACATTGATTGGTACTCTCACCTCTTGAGATTTCCAAACCCCTTGGGCTGTCAGAGATCCCCAGACAGCTCCACAACCTGAAAGACTTGCATCTGTTGTGATCACAGTCCAGGTTGGCCGAACAAAAGAGGCCCCTTGAACTAAACGCTGGTGATTTTACCACCACGTCAGAGAGTGTCGAACATTGGGATTTAAGGATATTAATTGTGATATCTTTGTATAACCCCGGCACCATTGATTCAGCATACAAAGCTGGAGAGGTCGCATGTGAAAACGAAGCAAAGGGAATCGCGTCCGATGCTGCAGTCATGAGACCTAAAACTTTCATGCACATAGCCACTGAAGGGAATGAGTGAGACTGAAGGTGCCGACAGGCTGCAACCAATTTTAAATGTCTCTTGTCTGGACACTGAATCTATCTGGAAGCCTAAAAAGGAAACCCTTGTCTGAGGAATCAAGAAACTTTTTAGTAAATTGATCCTCCAACCATGTTTTTGAAGAAACAACACTAGTTGATTCGTATGAGATTCTGCAGAACGTAAAGGCTGAGCTAGTACCAAGATATCATCCAACTAAGGAAACAATGCAATACCCTGTTCTCTGATTACAGAGAGTAGGGCACCGAGAACCTTTGAAAAGATTCTTGGAGCTGTTGCTAGGCCAAATGGAAGAGCAACAAATTGGTAATGCTTGTCTAGAAAAAAGAATCTCAGGAACTGATAATGTTCTGGTCGAATCGGAATATGAAGGTATGCATCCTGCAAGTCTATTGTGGACATATAATGTCCTTGCTGAACAAAAGGCAGAATAGTCCTTATAGTCACCATCTTGAAAGTTGGTACTCTTACATAACGATTCAAAATTGTCAGATCCAGAACTGGTCTGAATGAATTTTCTATCTTTGGGACAATGAATAGATTTGAATAAAACCCCAGACCTTGTTCCTGAAAAGGAACTGGCTTGATTACCCCTGAAACCTCCAGGTCTGAAACACACTTCAGGAAAGCCTGAGATTTTACGGGATTTACTGGGATGCGTGAGAGAAAAAATCTTCTCATGGGAGGTCTTACTCTGAATCCTATTTGGTACCCCTGAGAGACAATGCTCTGAATCCATTGATTTTGGACAGAATTTATCCAAACATCCTTGAAAAACCTTAATCTGCCCCTACCAGCTGTGCTGGAATGAGGGCCGCACCTTCATGCGGACTTAGGGGCTGACTTTGGTTTCTTAAAAGGCTTGGATTTATTCCAATTTGAGGAAGGCTTCCAATTGGAAACAGATTCCTTGGGGGAAGGATTAGGTTTTTGTTCCTTATTTTGACGAAAGGAACGAAAACGATTAGAAGCCCTAGATTTGCCCTTAGGTTTTTTATCCTGAGGCAAAAAAACTCCCTTCCCCCCAGTAACAGTTGAAATAATAGAATCCAACTGAGAACCAAATAAATTATTACCTTGGAAAGAGATAGTAATCTAGACTTAGATGTCATATCAGCATTCCAAGATTTAAGCCACAAAGCTCTTCTAGCTAAAATAGCTAAAGACATGGATCTAACATCAATTTTGATAATATCAAAAATAGCATTACAAATAAAATGATTAGCATGTTGCAGTAAGCGAACAATGCTATATAAGTCAGAATACAATTCTTGTTGCGCTAAATTCTCCAACCAAAAAGTTGATGAAGCTGCAACATCAGCCAAAGAAATTGCAGGCCTAAGAAGATGACCTGAATATAAATAGGCTTTCCTTAGATAAGATTCAAGTTTCCTATCTAAAGGATCTTTAAAAGAAGTACTATCTTCCATAGTGGTACGTTTAGCAAGAGTAGAAATAGCCCCATCAACTTTGGGGATCTTTTCCCAAAACTCTATTGAAATAGCTGGTAAAGGATACAATTTTTTAAACCTTGAAGAAGGATTAAAAGGAGTACCCGGCTTATTCCATTCCTTAGAAATCATATCAGATATAGCATCAGGAATAGGGAAAACCTCTGGAGTAACCACAGGAGGTTTAAAAACAGAATTTAAATGTTTACTAGTTTTAATATCAAGAGGACTAACTTCCTCAATATCCAAAGTAATTAACACTTCTTTTAACAAAGAAAGAATATAATCCATTTTAAATAAATAAGTAGATTTGTCAGTGTCAATATCTGAGGAAGGATCTTCTGAATCAGATAGATCCTCATCAGAGGAGGATAATTCATTATGTTGTCGGTCATTTGAAATTTCATCAACTTTATGAGAAGTTTTAAAAGACCTTTTACGTTTATTAGAAGGCGGAAATGCAGACAAAGCCTTCTGAATAGAATCAGTAACAAATTCTTTAAAATTCATAGGTATATCATGTACATTAGAAGTTGAAGGAACTGCAACTGGCAATGTACTATTACTGATGGACACATTGGGGCCTATCTATCAAGCTCCTAATGGAGCTTGACGGCCCGTGTTTCTGGCGAGTCTTCAGACTCGCCAGAAACAGCAGTTATGAAGCAGCGGTCTAAAGACTGCTGCTCCATAACCCTGTCCGTCTGCTCTGAGCAGGCGGACGGGTTGATTGACACCTCCCTGCTGGTGGCCGATTGGCCGCGAGTCAGCAGGGGGCGGTGTTGCACCAGCAGCTCTTGTGAGCTGCTGGTGCAATGCTGAATATGGAGAGCGTATTGCTCTCTGCATTCAGCGAGGTCTTGCGGACCTGATCCGCACTGTCGGATCAGGTCCGCAAGACCCGTGATAAATAGAGGCCTATGTCTGCATGTAAAAGTTTATCATGACAACTAATACAAATGACATTCAGAGATATAATCTCCACATTTTTACAACAAATGCACTTAGCTTTGGTAGAACCGATGTCAGGCAGCAAAGTTCCAACAGATACTTCTGAGACAGGATCAGATTGAGACATCTTGCAAAATGTAAAAGAAAAAACAACATTTAAAGCAAAATGATCAATTTCCTTATATGACAGTTTCAGGAATGGGAAAAAATGCAAATAGCATAGCCCTCTGACAAAGAAAGAGGCAAATAGCAATGGGGTAATAAATAATGGAAAAAATTTGGCGCCAAGTATGACGCACAACGTAACTGAAAATTTTTTGACGCCAACCATGTCCGGAAATGACACACTCGCGTCACTAATGACGCACCCTGTGTGAAGAACTCGGCGTCAACTATGACGCCGGAAATGACGAACTTGCATCAACGGACGTGCCTTTTTGCGCCAAAAAATTCTCACGCCAAGAATGACGCAATAAAGTGTAGCATTTGGGGCACCCGTGAGCCTAATCCAGCCCGCAATTAGAAAATGTAGTCAATTGAAAAAAGACTAAACCCCAAGTAAGAAAAAAATATCTTAAAATTTACTTTCCCCAAATATGAAACTGACAATCTGCAAAAGGAAATACATGAACCTGACTCATGGCAAATATAAGTACAATACATATATTTAGAACTTTATATTAATGCATAAAGTGCCAAACTATAGCTGAGGTGTCTTAAGTAATAAAAACATACTTACCGAAAGGCACCCATCCACATATAACAGATAGCCAAACCAGTACTGAAACAGTTATCAGTAGAGGTAATGGTACATGAGAGTATATATCGTCAATCTGAAAAGGGAGGTAGGAGATGAATCTCTACGACCGATAACAGAGAACCTATGAAATAGATCTCCCGTGAGGAAAACCATTGCATTCAATAGGTGATACTCCCTTCACATCCCTCTGACATTCGTTGTACTCTGAGAGGAATCGGGCTTCAAAATGCTGAGAAGCGCATGTCAACGTAGAAATCTTAGCACAAACTTACTTCACCCCCTCCATAGGAGGCAAAGTTTGTAAAACTGAATTGTGGGTGTGGTGAGGTGTGTATTTATAGGCATTTTGAGGTTTGGGAAACTTTGCCCCTCCTGGTAGGATTGTATATCCCATACATCACTAGCTCATGGACTCTAGCCAATTACATGAAAGAAACTAAATTTATGCTTATCTGAAAAATTGTTTTCTTTCCTGGCATGGAGAGTCCACAAGTC
This sequence comes from Bombina bombina, assembly GCF_027579735.1. NCBI lineage: Eukaryota > Metazoa > Chordata > Amphibia > Anura > Bombinatoridae > Bombina > Bombina bombina. The sequence continues at coordinate 452,863,125 of NC_069502.1, forward strand.
CATTCATTACTGTTGGGAATTCAGCTCTTGGCCACTAGGAGGAGGCAAAGACACCCCAGTAAAGCTTAAGTATACCTCCCACTTCCCATAATCCCCAGTAATTCGGCCGAGGGAAAACAGAAAGAGAAAGAGGAACACAAGGGGTAAAAAAGTGCCTGAAGATTAAAAATAAACGCCACCTTAAACCATATAAAAGGACGAGCCGTGGACTCTTCATGCCAGAAAAGAAAATAATTTATCAGGTAAGCATAAATTGTGTTTTCCAATGGCATGGAGAGTCCATGAGTCTATTCATTACTGTTGGGAAACCAATACCCAAGCCAGAGAGGACACAGAATGGACAGGGAGGGAGAAAGAAGGTAGGCTGAGTCTGCCTAGAACTGAAGGCACCACCACTTGAAGCACCTTTCTCACAAAAAGGCCTCCACTGAGGCCAAAACATCAAAATTGAAAACAAAATCAAAATGTATGCAACAAAATTGCCCTACAGATAAGTTCCCTCGAAACATAGTCCTTAAAGGTTCGGGAATACGACACCTCACTAATAGAGAGAGTCGTAAAACAGTAAGGAAGCAGCTGTCCAGCTGACCATAATCCAAACAAAAGACAGCCCTCAGACACAAAGTTAAAAGGGTTACAGAGACCCCTAGATCCTTGTGTTTACTGGAAAAAAGACAGACAAATATTGTCTAAACTCCTTGGTAGCCTGGAAAAGAACTCTATATATACGAACCTCATCCAGATCAAGAAGCGAACACCCCTTCCTAAAAGAAGTATAAAAACAGCAGAAGGGAAGAACAATGTTCTGAATACCATTTCAGTCCGAACCACCCTGAGAAGGAATCCTAGCTAGTACAGAGAACACCCCTATCCTTATAAACATAAGAAAGGAAGGATCATTCCAAAAGGCCAACTATGCTAAATCCACGAGAAATGGAAAAAGCCAACAGAAAATCAACAGAATGGGAGGCCCTAAAAAACCAAAGGAAGGCTCCAGGAAGGAATAACCGGCTCAAACACAGACCTGAAAAAAAACAGGGTCTGAACAAAAAAAAATGGATCAGAGAGACAAAGTCCCTAACTGAAAAATTCTCTCATAGAGAGGACTAAGCATCAATCTCCACACAGTCCACCTTGGATGAACTAGAGATTGGCAAAGGAAAGGTACCTATAAGTAACGAGTCCTGGCGGTTTATTATTGTGTGGACGGACATGATACAATGTAGCGTATCATGTCTGCTGCACATTGATAAATGCCAACAGCATATGCTGTCGACATTTATCATTGCACCAGCGGTTCTGGTGAACTGCTGGTGCAATACCGCCCCCTGCAGATTTGCGGCCAATCGACCACTAGCAGGGTGTGTCAATCAACCTAATCATATTCGATTGGGCTGATTGCTGTCCGCCACCTCAGAGGTGGCAGACGAGTTAAGGAGCAGCGGTCTTTGGACCACTGCTTTTTAACTTCCGCTTCAGGTGGAACTGAAGCAGAGTGGGTCGGAAGCAGCATCCACTGCTTCATAAATCGACCCCCTGGGCTGGCAAACTGGAGATTATAGAATCACCAAGGTCCCACCTGCCTGATGTGGCCATGACCCTGACAAAGACGAAAGAAAACAAGACCTTTATTTCTGGAACCCCACCTGAGGAAAAGCTTGGCAAACACCTAAAGAAGAAGGACCCACAGCTCTGGAAAAAAACATCTGTCTGGTCAGACCTTTCACTATTCAGATGTATACTCTCGGATATGAAAAGCTTAAAAAGGACAATCTAAAATCCGCCCTACATGAAGGATGCGTGAGACTTCCTCATTGTCAGGCCTAGAGGACTGATGAAAACCACAGAAATGATTAATTTTGATTGGGATCTGAAAAATCAGACAGAGCTCCAATGAGGCATGTTACCAGAAATAGAAGATAGTTCCGAGCTCGAGAAGGTTCATTGGAAAGAATATATGAGCTCTTAAGGAACCCCAGACAGCAACTCAGAATACACAATCTCCAAAATGTAAATGGGGTCCACACGGACCCCCTTTACTTCCGTCTACTTTTACATAGATGCTGGGAGTAGGTCTCCCACTCACATGCCTAAAAACAAAAGAACCTGACAGAACCGCCAAAAGAGAATATTCAAACATGCGGTTGTCAAGAACGATAAACCCTGAAAACCCGTTCCAGAAACTGAGTCTACATAGTTGGAGAGGTCTGGAATGGAAGAGGGCAAAGGGTAATGTCTAAGTAGACATACATGATCAAATACTTCCAAGCACAGTGACACTGAAGGCCGTGCTGAGGACAGAAAAAAGGAGGCAAGTAGAGAGAAGACTGGATCTTCCCCTGCTACAGAAAAGTCCAACTTGCAATAAGCCAAAGGTCACCTAGACCTAAGTAATAGGTAGAGCAAAACCGACAGGGGGGATAAACATAAATGACCCCAAATATTGACAAAAAACCCATAAAGAGCAGGAAATAAACCTGAACAATCATGATTGTACAAAGAACATATGTTGAAATGGACATAAGAAGATAAACCTTCTTATAATGAGAAAAAATAAGTTAATGTACAATAACATAATAATGTCTCAAAATCTTTTTTTTTCCCCATATGACAGCAACAGTCCTAGTCGGATATCTTCTCAATATGAGATCTCTCAAGATAAATAAAAAATAAAAAAGGGACCATACCTAAAATAAAAAGCATGGACATCTCCAGAAGTCACAGTCGTGACTAGAATGGAATCCGGGACTCCTGATTCTCTGTTCCTGCACCCCAGAGGGCTTTGCCGCAGACATAAGTGAAAATCTCTTCACATGAGGAAAATGGAGAAATTGTGACCATGTACTCGAAGAGAGATAGCATGGATAGACATGCTAGTTTCCTATAATCACTGTCTTACATAGGACACTACATGAGGACATCTACATTGGCCAAAATTAGAAGAATTAAAAGAAAAAGCCTATCTTCTTATAACTTCACTTTGGAATGCTTGCCATATGAGGAAGCAGGAGCTTCACCTGGATTCAACCCCGCAACCTTCTGTTTCAGGAGCGGTGGAACTAAGCAACATCTAATCTGAATCATCTTAGAGCCCATAGAACTCTAAGAAGTATGATTGTTACATAGAACTAGACATGATGTCGCAAACCTTAGTCAGAATCATCTCAATCTGAGAGAAATCAATTATTGAGTTCATACACCTAAAATAGGTAACATAACATTAGTGTCCTAAGATCCCTAATAAAAAAGTATACAGGACCTAAGACAATACAAAATGTCACAGACATTAGCAGCAAATCACCTCAGGAATCCCCTCAAAATGAGGGGGATTAAAGTATAGAGTCCATACACGATAATATATATGTGATACATAGGACAATGCATGAAGTTGCAGACATCAGAGCAAATTAACACTGTGAAGGATAATTAAATTAAACAGTTGAAAAACAAGAAGAGAAATAGCCCATATTTACAAAGTCTCCTCAACATGAAAGTACATAAATATGTTAACATGATTATGCATGAACAACCTATTCTCAGAGAATATGCAATGAAAAGGACAATGTCATATTAACAAATCCTTAAACAAAAAGGATCACTTAAATAGATGTAATAATAATAAGCAGCAACCAGGCGGCTACACATACAGCGGGTTAGGGACCGGAGCCCCGCTGTAAAGTGAAAACCGCCTTAAAGTGAAACAAGGCAGTTTTAGCTTTCTTTTCAGTGTTTAAAATCTTGAAAACATGTTTGAACTAACATATATTAGGGGTGCAATAGTGCTACGTTTAGTTTAACACTAGCACAGCACAGTATTCAATTAGTATTCAATAAATACTGCACCTGTAAAATAGTGACAATTACTGTAGTAAAATTTGCCAGACTATAACACTGAGACACAGATTGCACTGTAATGCTGTAAACAGAGTGAACTGCGCATAACAAAATGGTGCCAGTCACTTTTCTCGCAATCTCACGATGATTGCAGCACTGTTTCAAAATCCTTGGAGGTTGAACTTCAGCTCCACAAAGCGCTGTATTAGCGAAGCGCTGTAGAGTGAAGATCTTAAGCAAAAAGATAAATCTATCTAAGAACGCATAGACTGTAAAAGTGCACTCAAATACTTAAAGTATATATGATGAACATCCCATATATTATTTATATCTCTCAGAGGATCACATTTCTTAAATAAGAACATCAACCTCAGATAAAAGGAATAGTAGTAGAAATTATACATATAAATATTTTCCATGAGGAAGAGATACAAAGTCTAAAAGAGGTCCCTCTATAACGTTGCATTAAAAGGAGGGACAATTATGCTTAGTCGCCACAAGATGGCAACAAAGACCAGGGAATCCCTGTAAAAACAGAAAAATTCTGTTTAAAAATCTGATCATGAGCCTGTACAGTAATAATGGCTTGAAAACCTTCAGTAAAAACACAAATGATATATGGGAAACTGTAAAATCCCCTTACACACTAAATGGAATGTATCCCATGGGGTTGCGCTAGAAAATGCGCCAAAAACACTGTCTGTGGCGGGGAGAACCTTTATGTAAAGCGCACCGCCGCACGACCGATCGCAATGAAGTGCGCATTGTGTTCGCCGCATGTCAAATCCCCCAAAACAAATTAACAGTACAGACCACGTTCACGGTAACCACCTTTCAGCTGGAGAAGCTGGAAGAGCCGCTGGGCAAAAACATACCTGCATAAGAGGAGCTACCATAAATGCTCCTTCACAAATAAAGCCCCAAAGTATAATAAATGCTTCCCCTCACTGGAGAAACATTCCAGAATAAATGTCAGCAAACTCAATCTCTCCGCAGCTATAAGGCTTAGATGGTCCATTTCACCCAGTACCATAATTACCATATCCCTTACCCTTGTTCCCATTAATTACCTGAAATAAAGACACAACAACAGGGTTTGCCGATTAAAAATGGAAAGGTCACTTTATTTAAGCTGATTTTGCATTGTAGCCAAAATCAGATAAGAGAGCCATAAATCAATCAATTTCTGCAATTTCAACACCACAATCAACATAAATGCCCATGCATTTCCACTGAACATGGGTCTACGTTTCCGGGGGGGATGACCACAAAACACCCCCCCGTGGCGCGGCACGAGGAATTGCCCGAGAGAACCCGCTGCACAGTCCGCCCAGCAGCTAGACCACCGGATCACGACGCCAAGCCGAATGTGCAGCGGGATCCTCCCGCGTCCTCGATGCCCCGCCCACATGTAAGACCCGTTTTCACCGCTCTCCGTTTTATCGCTCTTCCTTCCACTAGTAGCTGCTGAATCTTAATGCCCTGGTTAGCATAGACCGATTTGCGTCACCCGCTTAACCTCAGCTGCAGCTATCTCCTTCCTTAAGGGAACACAGGCGGTCTTATAAAGATCCAACCAATTGGTCAGCATCCTGCCCATATCTGCGTCTGCTTGCTCTCCTCATCCTTTGTGACCTCTCCGGTTATGATTCGCTCTCTCCTATTGAACCTAATGCAGGGTGGGTGGGGGGGAAACAAGAAAAAAGGTTAGTGTGGCATACTTCCTGTTCTGCTCCTTATAACACCTCTCTCTCTCAGCACCTCCCCCTTTCTCCTAATCTCCATTCCTTTGTCCTACTCTCACCTCCCCCTGTCTTTCTACCTAACCTGTCCCCACTCCCTTTTTCCCCTCAGAAAAAACGCCTAAATTAACCCCTTAAGCTCTGTTTGCAGGAGCCCGTAACCTTAGTTGCGCTTCTGTCGCATTTGCTCCTTCCGCTTCTTATAAGGCTTAGATGGTCCATTTAACTTCCCTTGACCAACACTTTCACCCAGTACCATAATTACCATATCCCTTACCCTTGTTCCCATTAATTACCTGAAATAAAGACACAACAACAGGGTTTGCCGATTAAAAATGGAAAGGTCACTTTATTTAAGCTAATTTTGCATTGTAGCCAAAATCAGATAAGAGAGCCATAAATCAATCAATTTCTGCAATTTCAACACCACAATCAACATAAATGCCCATGCATTTCCACTGAACATGGGTCTACATTTCCGGGGGGGGGGGTGACCACAAAACACCCCCCCCCCGTGGCGCGGCACGAGGAATTGCCCGAGAGAACCCGCTGCACAGTCCGCCCAGCAGCTAGACCACCGGATCACGGCGCCAAGCCGAATGTGCAGCGGGATCCTCCCGCGTCCTCGATGCCCCGCCCACGTGTAAGACCCATTTTCACCGCCACAAAAAATGCTCCCTTTTCCGCCATCCCCCATTTAGTGACCTTTCCTCACCTGTACCAGCTCTGCTACCAACATCCTTATGTCCTCCAGGAATCGATCGTTCCCCACCTCGTTCAGGTGAACTCCATCAGCACGAAACAGCTCTTCTCGTTTAGCCGCTATCAAGGGATGCTCCAACACCCTTCCACCTATCTCCCTAACTATCTTCGCTGCCACCTGATTGACTCACCTCTGCGATCTATAACCTGCCCTTTGCGTATCCGTGTTGCGCCATCTTATTCTGGATAATATATTTGACCATATAACCTGCACCTGTGGCCACGCCACCTTTAACCAGCCAATAACCTCCTTTATACTGTCCTCCAACTCTTTTAACAGGAATGCGCCTATATCATTACCTCCCAAATGAATTATCAGCGCGTCTGGGGGGCCCCACCTTTTCCTTGCCTGCTGTATGGTAGGAACTAGCTTGCTCCAGCACATGCCCCTTTTCCCTATCCACCTTATGCTAGCTAACCTGTGCGTGAAGCCTAAATGCTCTCCTAACCCTGACGCCATCGCCCTCGCTCTGGCCCAATGCACGTATGAGTGGCCAACCACCCATACCCGTAATGCTCTGCCTGAAATGGAAAAAACAAATATTCATTAACCTCACACCTCTGTGGCAACATCATTTGACGTCACCCAACTTCAAATACCTGCTGTCCACCCCCTCCCCCCCCGCTATTTTCCTATTCCCCTTTTATCCTAATGTATGTTCTAAAGGCTCGTTATTTCCATCTGCCCAAACTTTTTATCCTCTCTTCAGAATACTCTTTTACAGCTGCGCTAGTTGCAGCCCCAATGCGGAAAGAATGCGGCGCGAACCTCAGGTGGCCCCACCCCAGTTTCTGCTTGACCATTCCCAATACCCTTTTGAATTGATACACGGTTAAATTAGACCCGTCCATGTGCCTTAAGAACAACCTGCCTTCTTTGCGCCCTCTCCTTAACATCTTCTTTACACTCGCGACAGGGCATGTACTGCTCCCTGTTTCTTTTATTGACACCCATACACCCTTCCCCTGCCTATCTGTTTTTGATTTTCTTAACAGCACCATTATGTTATCATCATAAACCTTCACATCTGTTACCCCTAAGCCGTTTACTTTATCCGTTTTATTTGCTGCTATTAATTCCCCTATCCTAAATGCCCCCCAGAAAGCCATTACAAATGCTGCTTTAAACAAATTGGCTTCATCCCTGTTCCTGCATATCTCATCTAACACTGGTACCATCCTCTCTAACCGATCCTCTGTAATCGGTTCCCTGTCGTCCACCTGCTTGACTTCACCCACCTGCCATGCTTTTAAAACCTTTCTAACTATGAATGATTTTGTTATGTCTTCCCTATCCCTTAATTTAGCAAAGAAAGATACCCCTGCTACCGCTATGCCAACCTGCCCTTTTTTCATGCCCTTCATCTTTAATGACCAAAGCCATTCTAGGAACCTACTCCTCTCTCCCCCTATTGCATCACCCTTAAACTCCAGCCACTGCTTCCAATAGGTGTCGTATGCCCTCCATGTTCTTGGCGCCAATGATTTTTCCACCATTTTCTTTATCCCCTCTATGCGCTCCCAATCTGCCAAAGAAAGATGGGGCATCTTTCACCTTCCTTTCTAGCTGCAGGCGCGGCCTCCCTAAATACCTCCCACTTAAATCTAGACAGGGCGTCTGCTATTACATTTTTGTATCCTGGGATATGCTTTGCTTTAAAACAGATATTCAATTGCAGGCATTTTAGAACCAGATAACGCAAATATTTTATTACTGGCATTGATGACGCTGAAAGATTATTAACTGCGTCTACTACCCCTTGATTGTCAGACCAGAATGTAATGCTATTATTTGCTAAAAAATTGCCCCATAGTTCCAATGCTACCACTATTGGGAATAACTCCAGCAGCGCTATGTTTTTTACCCAACAGCTGGTTTCCCATTTTACTGGCCACTTGCCCGCACACCATCTACCTTGCAGGTATGCGCCGAAACCCGCACTCCCTGCTGCGTCTGTGTAAAGCTCTAATTCACTTGCTGCTGCTAATTTAGGCCAAATCCTGACTCCATTGAAGTCCACTAAAAAAGTATCCCATACTCTCAAATCCTCTTTCATCTCACCTGTCAACCTAATCAGGTGCTCAGGTTTCCTTACTCCTGCTGTCCCCAATTCCAACCTCTTAAATATTCTTCCTACCGGTATTACTCTACATGCGAAATTGAGTACGCCTAGCAACTTCTGCATTTCTCTTAGCGCTACTTTCTTTCTTCCTAACATTTCTTTTATTAGCTGTCGCGCCTTCTCTATTTTTTCTTCCGGCAGCTCGCATTGCTCTTTCACTGTATCTATCATGATACCTAAAATTGACAACCGCTGAATAGGCCCTTCTGATTTCTCGGCTGCTACTGGGACTCCTAGCTCCCCCAACATATCGACCAGCAAGCTCTTTAGCCTTGCGCATGTGCCATCCCCTGCTGGGCCCACTACCATGAAATCGTCCAAATAATGCACGATTCTATCCGAACCTGTCCTTGCTGACAACAACCAATGGAGGAATGTACTAAATTTCTCAAATATGGAGCATGATACCGAGCAGCCCATCGGCAAGCATTTATCCACATAAAAGTTCTTGTTAAATCTACACCCCATTAGCCTGAAACTGGCCGGATTCAATGGTAACAGCCTAAATGCGGATTCTATGTCTATTTTAGCCATTAATGCGCCCTTCCCTGCCTCCTTCACCATCTCCACTGCCGAATTAAATGACTGATACTGTACTGACGCATCTGCCTTATCTATCGCATTATTTACAGACTTCCCTCTCGGGTATGACAGGTGTTGTATCATGCAAAATTTACCTTTTTCTTTCTTGGGTACTACCCCTAATGGTGATATGACTAATCCCTGTATGGGTATTTCCTTAAATGGCCCTGCCATCCTCCCCAATTTTATTTCTTTGTCTAATTTTTCCTGCAGTACCGCCGGGTACTCGTTTGCAGATTTTAAATTCTTAACCTTAACTGCTCCAGTCACTTCATTTCTTACCGGTATTACAAACCCCTCCGTTAACCCCTTTATCAGCATTGTCCTATCGTCTTTATCATCATAATTTGCCAACTCCTTTGTCAACCTATCTACTCTCAGTGGTGTTCTAGCCATTCCCCATTCCTCCTCCACTACCATTTCCTCCTGAACCATGAAAAAACTGCTTATTACTCCCCCCGCCACTTTTCCTACAGTCCACCCCCCGCATGGAAACCCCCGCAATACCTGCATATATGCCTGAATTTACACCCATTGCCCCTATCACAACGCTTCTCATTATAGGTGTAAGTGGAGTAAGTAGAGCGCTGGAAACAGTGATTCCAAACACCTCACAGTAAAAAAGTCCTTCAGACTTGTTTTTGTGTTATAAAAAAAAAAGGGGCGGGACGTGAGGGCGCTAGTGAAAGCTTAAGAAATCTAATGTGTGAATATTTGACACAATGTGTGTATGTATAGATAAAATTTCCTTAGTTGATTATTCAAAGTGTATTATTTGTGAAACCGAAATTTCTATCAAAGTGTTAATTTATTTGAATATTGTGTTGCAATTTGTGCTATATAACGTTTAAGATGCAGTATGACCGTTTATCATGATTTATCAAAATGTGGATAAAGTGCGCTGTGTGATAGATCTTATGCACCCAAAGTTCCTTGATTATTAATATTCAATACTATATAGAATCAATGCTTTGCTGAAAATTTCATACGTTTTGGGTTTTGTATTCCATATGTATTAACTTACAAATTTCTAAATATAACAATGTTTCAAAGTATCTAAATGCAAATACTATATAGGTATATATATTTCACACAAATATATTCCAGAAAACCACTTAGAAGGAGAATAAATCTTAATAAAAGTTATTTATTGTAGCAATATAAAATCAGATTTGATAATATAGAATAAAGGGACGTCTCCCCAATAAAAAGTGTATAGAAAATAAAGACTAAAACCTAATAACAATAAAATCTAAATCCCTAATAATTTTCCGCAACTCTGTATAACAAGGGAGTCTTTGCAACCAAATTTGTAAGAATTTCCAATTGCCGTGTTTTCTTGACAGAGATATTTCCTGTTATGGCATTTAAAGTCTTTACAAAGTCAGTATAAATTGTGTAATATTCAGTCCCAAACTTGGCGGTTCAAAGTAAGAACAAATGAGTGTTATGATACTTAGCGTATGAGTTACCTTCTCCCTTTATGACAGGTTCAGTCACTGCTTCTTTCCTCGATGCGACTGCAAACTCAGACCCGCCGCGTGTAGTCGGCGTCTGACGTCACTGCCTGGTCTTTGATCTTCTAATCAGTTACAAAATAACAATTCGGCTCTTTAATTTTTTAGAACCTCTGTATTCCAACGAGATCCTGCACTTAGTGTTGTACACGCAGGAAAGGAATACTTGAAAGATGTGATGTGGTAGTTGTTAGTAGTGGAAATAACCCGGGTTATACTGTCATAACAGTTTTCCAATTGCTTGAAATAAAAACTTTTGAAGAGTCACTTGGTACCACTGAGGGTCACAGGAGTCACTGGAAGCCACTAAGGGTCACAAGAGTCGACGCGTTTCGCTCTATACAGAGCTTTATCAAAATCTTGATCTTGATCTTGATAAAGCTCTGTATAGAGCGAAACGCGTCGACTCTTGTGACCCTTAGTGGCTTCCAGTGACTCCTGTGACTCCTGTGACCCTCAGTGGTACCAAGTGACTCTTCAAAAGTTTTTATTTCAAGCAATTGGAAAACTGTTATGACAGTATAACCCGGGTTATTTCCACTACTAACAACTACCACGTCTCATCTTTCAAGTATTCCTTTCCTGCGTGTACAACACTAAGTGCAGGATCTCGTTGGAATACAGAGGTTCTAAAAAATTAAAGAGCCAAAAATGGTTACTTTGTAACGGATTAGAATATCAAAGACCAGGCAGTGACGTCAGACGCCGACTACACGCGGCGGGTCTGAGTTTGCAGTCGCATCGAGGAAAGAAGCAGTGACTGAACCTGTCATAAAGGGAGAAGGTAACTCATACGCTAAGTATCATAACACTCATTTGTTCTTACTTTGAACCGCCAAGTTTGGGACTGAATATTACACAATTTATACTGACTTTGTAAAGACTTTAAATGCCATAACAGGAAATATCTCTGCCAAGAAAACACGGCAATTGGAAATTCTTACAAATTTGGTTGCAAAGACTCCCTTGTTATACAGAGTTGCGGAAAATTATTAGGGATTTAGATTTTATTGTTATTAGGTTTTAGTCTTTATTTTCTATACATTTTTTATTGGGGAGACGTCCCTTTATTCTATATTATCAAATCTGATTTTATATTGCTACAATAAATAACTTTTATTAAGATTTATTCTCCTTCTAAGTGGTTTTCTGGAATATATTTGTGTAAAATATATATACCTATATAGTATTTGCATTTAGATACTTTGAAACATCGTTATATTTAGAAATTTGTAAGTTAATACATATGGAATACAAAACCCAAAACGTATGAAATTTTCAGCAAAGCATTGATTCTATATAGTATTGAATATTAATAATCAAGGAACTTTGGGTGCATAAGATCTATCACACAGCGCACTTTATCCACATTTTGATAAATCATGATAAACGGTCATACTGCATCTTAAACGTTATATAGCACAAATTGCAACACAATATTCAAATAAATTAACACTTTGATAGAAAATTCGGTTTCACAAATAATACACTTTGAATAATCAACTAAGGAAATTTTATCTATACATACACACATTGTGTCAAATATTCACACATTAGATTTCTTAAGCTTTCACTAGCGCCCTCACGCCCCGCCCCCTTTTTTGCTTCTCATTATAGGCCCAACATTCTTTCCCCTCCGCTTTTCCTGGCCTTGCTGAAGCTAATGCTAGCGGTCTTTGTCCCATGCTATCTTCTGGCTTTATTAAACGCGTCCACATATCCAATATTTTTATACCGAACTCTTTCCTTCCTTTTTCCCCCAACTGCAGGTTCCCCCTCCTGAATTCTCCATCGTAATCTTTCCACCCAAAACCACCATAGGTCGTGTAACATTCCGCTATCAAGTGTATTTATCTCAGCATCCCTTTTACCTTTCCTGGGTTTTCAGATAAAAAACACTCAGCGTATATGACCATCCCTTTTACCCATTCCGGGAATGATTGCTTCAATTTCTTCCCCTTCCCCTCATCACTTCTAGCTTTTAGCGGCACTGCCTCCCTTGTAATCTCAAACACATCCACATACCTTCCTTTCTGCGCCTTAACTAGGACTTTCGCTTTTAAATGAGTCGTTAATGGCATTAATTTTGTCCCTGTAACCTCGTCATCCGCGTCAAATTCCCCTTCACTATCATCCCTACCTGTTAAGGCATCATTCACCACCTTTTTCCCTTTTTTAGCGTATATCTTCTTTACAAACTTTAAAATTATCCTATTTCCTTCCCCCTGCACCTTATCGTCATCAGAATCCCATTCAGATGAACTGTCTGACCCCTTATCTAAGCAATACATTATTTTCTTACCTTGTTTTGGCTGAACTTTCTGCTCCCTCCCCTTGTCTTTTCTGCTCGCCTCTCCTCTCTCCTTTGCTCCAAGAGAGTCTCCTTCCTTTCCGTCCTTTCCCATTGTGCACCTTGCTGTGCTGTTTACAAGTTCTCTCTGCAATGCATTCAAATTTGTATTAGTATATATGTCTGCTTCTCTTCCTCCTGAACCCTCACTTGTACCTCTTTCCCATTCCCTGTGGTTATCATTCTCCACCCTTCTGCCCACCCTTCCCCTTTCTTCTACCCTCTGCTCATCCTCTACCATCACATAAGTGTTACCTTCTACATCCCTTATTGTCCTAGGTCTATCCCTCCCTGTTCCCTCTGTTCTATACCTCTTTTGGGGCCTCTGGTTATGCTGGCCCTTGCTATATACTTCCACCCACCCCTGCCCCACTTCGCCCTCCCTTGCTGCGATGCCCTTAGACCCCCTTTCGCCCCCCCTGTGGTCTCCCCTCTGCCCTTCTGCCCTATTACCTCCTGTTCTTACTGCTCCCCTATTTCCATTATCCCAAGTGCTGGGCCCGCCAGGGCGCCGGTCACCACAACCCACCTGCAGTGCCCCTTCATTCTCTTCCCCATTAACCTCATATCTGATACCTTCCCCCACAACATATATCGCTCTTCTCTCCCTATTTTGTTCCCTCTGCGCTTGGAGTGCGCACGCACCGCCGCCCCTATGGGGCGACCCCTCCCCTCCTCCCCGTGTGCGTATATCCCTCAATGCTCCGCTTCGGGGACTGCTGTAATTTGCACCTTCCCTCCCCCCATTCACATTGTTACCGCTAATAGGCCGGACTGTATCCGCCCCAGCACCCCCTATGTACACATATTGCCTGCGATCTGGGGAAACAGTCCGTACAGCAACCGGCTCCCCTCCCTCCCCCCGTGTACATTCGTATTTTGGGTCCCCCCAAGGATCACAAACAAACTGCTTAGTGTGCTCACTCCCCACCCGGGTACTTATAATGTGGCTGGCCATATCAGCTCGAGTGGTTGTGTTAGCGGTGCGTGGCCCCGCCCCACCCTTTTGGCCTGGGATTAAAGATGGCCGCTCATGTCTCACGGGATTTCGCGCGCGACCGCGCCCCGCTGTATTCCGTTTGGGACCCGGCCCAGGGGGGATTGGCCTCTCACCGCTGCCTACTCTGCAAGTTATGCCGCGGCTGGTTTGGGCGAGGGGAATGGGAGGGGGGGACCCTCTAAATATGGCCGGGATATCGCCGCTGCCGTCTGAGTCAGGGTATAATGGGGGTTCGCCAATGTCCCCGCCATGGTAGCTTACCTCCTTGCCAGACCTCTCTGTCTCCCTGCAACCCCCACTGCACTTACCTCGCCAGCTCCGCTCACACCCGCTGGTATCACCTGCTCCACCAGCCTTTCCGTTTGCAGCGGTCCGCTCTCTTTCCTGACTGTTAATCCTGCTTTCTCCTTCTTCTCCTTCTCCAGTCTTTTAAGCCTCCGCTGTGCCTGGATTGCCCTGGTCCTCCATATGGTGTCGTCGCCTTCAAGGAATTTCCTCGGTATCTTACGATTCCTGGTGGACATCTTCAGCTCTACAAACACGTCTTCCTGTGGAAACAAGAAAAAAGGTTAGTGTGGCATACTTCCTGTTCTGCTCCTTATAACACCTCTCTCTCTCAGCACCTCCCCCTTTCTCCTAATCTCCATTCCTTTGTCCTACTCTCACCTCGACCTGTCTTTCTACCTAACCTGTCCCCCCTCCCTTTTTCCCCTCAGAGAAAACGCCTAAATTAACCCCTTAAGCTCTGTTTGCAGGATCCCCTAACCTTAGTTGCGCTCCTGTCGCATTTGCTCCTTCCGCTTCTTATAGTAGCCACACTCCTTCCAGGCACACTAGAGAAAGACAAGATGGAGTCTTATTAAACGTTCCCCTGAGGGAAACGTCGACTGTATAGCCCTCTGTACATCGACTCCCTAGAGCAATTAACTGTAACTCTCTATACCACCACAGTCCCTACAGCACAAGATATAAAAGCAATCCATCCTGAATATGACCCATTAGATCACTAGAAGGGCTCACAGAAAGGAGGACACAATATTAGGTGTTCTCTGCAGAGGCTCTAGGCGCAGGAAAACACAGCCATAAGATAAGATTCCTCCAAAGTTAACATTATGAGGAATATTATAAAGAGCCCTTCATGTCAAATAATGATTCTGCTCTTCCTTCGTGATATCCCTTAAGAAGGATATTATTAAAATGCCAGACCCTCTCTTCTAAATAGTTCTTAGATAAGCCCACCAAATATAATAAATAAATAAAAGGCTAGGACTTACCCTCCAGGGTCTTCTGCTGTGGAGCAGACACAGCACCTCCAGGATTAGCCAGCTTCATCCGATATCTGACAGGGACCTGGGTAGAAAGGAAAGCAGTGTAAGAGTAACTCTGGTTGCCTGATGGGGATGTTAGAACAAATTGCTGAAGGGATGACAGAGACAACTCCACAACCTCCAGCAGCTAACAGCTACCAGTACTCTTACTCAAGAGGATTACATGGACACAGCATTAACCCCAATCCTGTCTTGAAAGGGAAACTACCCATTAAAGGACTTCTTCTTCTTCAGAGCACCATCTTCGCACTCTTCCGTGTCAGGAAGGCAAAGAATAACTGGGGATTATGGGAAGTAGGAGGTATACTTAAGCTTTGCTGGGGTGTTTTTGCCTCCTCCTGGTGGCCAGGAGCTGAATTCCCAACAGTAATGAATGGACTTGTGGACTCTCCATGCCATTGGAAAGAAAACCTAACATCACTCGCATACTAACCCGACAGGAGTTATTAAAATTTCACATTTCAATGTTCTTCACATATAGAAATTTTTTATTTTTATTGTAAATATGTTCTTCTATATATATATCTTTATATATACCTGTATATCTATTCCTACAGATATATAGCTATAGATTACATTTTACATTAGCATTACCATATATACAGTGGAGCAAAAAAGTATTTAGTCAGCCACCAATTGTGCAAGTTCTCCCACTTAAGAAGATGAGACAGGCCTGTAATTTTCATCATAGGTATACCTCAACTATGAGAGACAAAATGTGGAAACAAATCCAGACAATCACATTGTCTGATTTGGAAAGAATTTATTTGCATATAATGGTGGAAAATAAGTATTTCGTCAATATCAAAAGTTCATCTCAATACTTTGTTATATATCCTTTGTTGGCAATGACAGAGGTCAAACATTTTCTGTAAGTCTTCACAAGGTTGTCACACACTGTTGCTGGTATGTTGGCCCATTCCGGCATGCAGATCTCCTCTAGAGCAGTGATGTTTTGGGGCTGTCACTGGGCAACACGGACTTTAAACTCCCTCCAACGGTTTTCTATGGGGTTGAGATCTGGAGACTGGCTAGGCTACTCCAGGACCTTGAAATGCGTCTTACGAAGCCACTCCTTCGTTGCAATGGGCAGTGTGTTTGGGATCATTGTCAAGCTCAAAGACCCAGCCACATTTCATCTTCAATGCCCTTGCTAATGGAAGGAGGTTTGCACTCAAAATCTCACGATACATGGCCCCATTCATTCTTTCATGTACACGGATCAGTCGTCCTGTTCCCTTTGCAGAGAAACAGCCCCAAAGCATGATGCTGCCACCCCATGCTTCACAGGGGGTGTTCTTTGGTTGCAACTCTGCATTCTCTCTCCTCCAAACACGACAAGTTGTTTTTCTACCAAACAGTTCTACTTTGGTTTCATCTGACCATATGACATTCTCCCAATCCGCTTCTGGATCATCCAAATGATCTCTAGCATACTTCAGATGGGCCCGGACATGTACTGGCTTAAGCAGGGGGACACATCTGGCACTACAGGATCTGAGTCCCTGGCGGCGTAGTGTGTTACTGATGGTAGCTTTTGTTACATTGGTCCCATCTCTCTGCAGGTCATTCACTAGGTCCCTCCGTGTGGTTCTGGGATGTTTGCTCACCGTTCTTGTGATCATTTTGACCCCACAGGGTGAGATCTTGCGTGGAGCCCCAGATCGAGGGAGATTATCAGTGGTCTTGTATGTCTTCCATTTTCTAATTATTGCTCCCACAGTTGATTTCTTCACACCAAGCTGCTTGCCTATTGCAGATTCAGTCTTCCCAGCCTGGTGCAGGTCTACAATTTTGTTTCTGTTGTCCTTCGACAGCTCTTTGGTCTTCACCATAGTGGAGTTTGGAGTGTGACTGTTTGAGGTTGTGTCTTTTATACTGATAACAAGTTCAAACAGGTGCCATTAATACAGGTAATGAGTGGAGGACAGAGGAGCCTCTTAAAGAAGAAGATACAGGTCTGTGAGAGCCAGAAATCTTGCTTGTTTGTAGGTGACCAAATACTTATTTTCCACCATAATATGCAAATAAATTCTTTCCAAATCAGACAATGTGATTGTCTGGATTTGTTTCCACATTTTGTCTCTCATAGTTGAGGTATACCTATGATGAAAATTACAGGCCTCTCTCATCTTCTTAAGTGGGAGAACTTGCACAATTGGTGGCTGACTAAATACTTTTTTGCCCCACTGTATATTGAAATATATATATTTAATAAATATGCGTAACGCACTTCAGATTTTGCAATGTAGGTCTAAAGCGGTTTCGGGTTAGAGCACACCAAGAATTAGTAATCTTAAATATTGAAATATTAACTTAAAAATATTAAACAATATTAATAATAATTATTAAAAATAATAATACATACAGTAAAAAATGCAAAAGCCTAAGCGCACTACGCATATTATACATTCCTATGTTCTTCACATAGAAAAAAATGCAATTTTTATTATTAAATATATTTTTTTATATATATCTGATAATGTTAATGTAAAATAGATATCCATACCTATATAGCTATAGGAATACAGTAGATATACAGTTATAGGTACATATACATATATATATATATATATTTATTTACATTGGATTTTTAACTATGTACAGTAAATATACAGGAAAACACATAAATACATATGTACACACACACACATACCGTATTTTTCGCTCCATAAGACGCACCTGACTATAAGACGCACCTAGTTTTTAGAGGAGGAAAACAAGAAAAAAAATAGAGAGAGAGAGAGACAGAAGATATAGAGAGACAGAAGATAGAGAGACAGAAAGAAGATAGAGAGACAGACAGAAGATAGAGACAGACAGAAGATAGAGAGACAGACAGAAGATAGAGAGAGACAGACAGAAGATAGAGAGAGAGACAGAAGATAGAGAGAGAGACAGAAGATAGGGAGAGAGACAGAAGAGAGAGGGAGATGCAGAAGAGGGGGGGAGAGAGAGAGAATGGAGACAGAGAGAATGGAGAGGGAGAGAGATAGGAAGAGAGAGAGAGGTAGGAAGAGAGAGAGAGATAGGAAGAGAGAGAGACAGATGGGAGAGAGAGACACAGAGGGGAGAGAGAGAGACACAGAGGGGAGAGAGAGAGACACAGAGGGGAGAGAGAGAGAGAGACACAGAGGGGAGAGAGACACATAGGGGAGAGAGAGAGAGACACACAGAGGGGTGAGAGAGACACACAGAGGGGAGAGAGAGACACAGAGGGGGGAGAGAGACACAGAGGGGGGAGAGAGAGACAGAGGGGGGAGAGAGAGACAGAGGGGGAGAGTGAGACAGAGGGGGGAGAGACAGAAGCGGTAGAGAGCAACAGTAAAAAGAGTGACAGGGGGAGGACAGAGAGAAAGAGGGAGGACAGAGAGAAAGGGGGAGGACAGAGACAGAGGGGGAGGACAGAGACAGAGGAGGGAGAGAAGAAGAGAGAGACCATTGAAAGAGGGGAGAGACCACTGAAAGAGGGGAGAGAAAACAATGACAGTGTGGAGAGAAACACCACTGAATACACACACAGATACATTAAAATTGTGCTTTTACAAATCTGATTACAGAAGATTAGGGAATCCAACTTGGGAAAATTAAAAGCAAAATACTGTGCCCATGGTACTCCTTTAAATCACACTCCCCTTTTAATATCATATTCCAACTGTCCCAATAAGTGCTGTAGAGTCAACTTTCCCCCGCACCAGAATTTTTTTATTACCTCACCTTCCCTCTTTTTGAACTCCCCAATAAAGACACAACACAGATGTAGTGGCAAATTTAACAAGATCACTTTATTTAAATCATATGCATATGAAACGGCAATGAGTCCCCTAACTAAACCCCCCCGTAATTGCGGCTTAACTTGCCTTAACCGGAAACCATCATTTGAAAAGGGGGGTAGGGAGCCCATGCTCCCTCAGCCAGTCTACCAGATGCTTAACTTACACCGCACCAAACGCTGCATTGCGCATGTGGAAACGTTGGGAAAACAATTTGTTTACAAATAAAATGGTCTAACTAAAGAGAACATTTAACCAAGTTATTTCCAGAAATATCAGGCAAAAGGTCCATAGCAATATGAATAAGCATTATCCAAATGTTACAGAAGCTCAGACATTGTGGGGATATAGAAAATTCTGCATATAGACAAGCCCATGCTCCCTCAGCCAGTTTACCAGGTGCTTAACTTACACCGCACCAAACGCTACATTGCGCATGTGGAAACATTACTGGCTCGCCCGTCGGGGTCGTAGACCTATATTTCCACTTACGCCCTTTGCGTTACTCGGTCAAACCGTGCACCAAACCTGGCCGCCAATTACCGCCGCCCATTGGGGGGTTTGCCATACCACCAATTAAAAGTTACGCCCGTAAGGAACGTTACCTCTTAAATGGGGATAGCCCTGTTTTATACTAATCACATATTTGCCAATTACATGTCGACCAAATAGCACGACATTCCTTTTACATCCATCTGGACTCATTGCCTTCCGTGACCTCATTGTTGATTCAAATCTGCAATACAAAAGACAAGAAAGGGTGTGAGACCTGTTATATGATCTTCTATTTATTTATTTAGGGATGGGAGGGTGGGAAAGAAGACAAGCTGTTAACATCCTACTCTGCTAATTCCCTATTCTACCTTACTCTTTTTTAGTCCCTCCCCTAGCCTCTCCCTATTTCTCCACCTATCTCCACCTATTCCCTTTGTTCTGCCAGCAGCTCCCCCTCCCTCCCCCCCTAGAACTTGGTATGGAGGAGGGAGATGCTGGTTTCTGGTGCTCCTCCATTGTCCCACCCACTTACTGTGCTCCCTGACCATCTGGTCACTCCACACTCATAAGTGCTGTAGAGTCAACTTTCCCCCGCACCAGAATTTTTTTATTACCTCACCTTCCCTCTTTTTGAACTCCCCAATAAAGACACAACACAGGTGTAGTGGCAAATTTAACAAGGTCACTTTATTTAAATCATATGCATATGAAAAGGCAATGAGTCCCCTAACTAACCCCCCCATAATTGCGGCTTAACTTGCCTTAACCGGAAACCATCATTTGAAAAGGGGGGTAGGGAGCCCATGCTCCCTCAGCCAGTCTACCAGATGCTTAACTTACACCGCACCAAACGCTGCATTGCGCATGTGGAAACGTTGGGAAAACAATTTGTTTACAAATAAAATGGTCTAACTAAAGAGAACATTTAACCAAGTTATTTCCAGAAATATCAGGCAAAAGGTCCATAGCAATATGAATAAGCATTATCCTAATGTTCTAAAATGTTACAGAAGCTCAGACATTGTGGGGATATAGAAAATTCTGCATATAGACAAACATATCGATCTCATACATTATTCACTGCATAGATTTATTAATTATTTACAAATAAAATAGTCTAACTAAAGAGAACATTTAACCAAGTTATTTCCAGAAATATCAGGCAAAAGGTCCATAGCAATATGAATAAGCATTATCCTAATGTTCTAAAATGTTACAGAAGCTCAGACATTGTGGGGATATAGAAAATTCTGCATATAGACAAACATATCGATCTCATACATTATTCACTGCATAGATTTATTAATTAT
Source organism: Bombina bombina (assembly GCF_027579735.1). NCBI lineage: Eukaryota > Metazoa > Chordata > Amphibia > Anura > Bombinatoridae > Bombina > Bombina bombina. Next base: position 452,883,941 of record NC_069502.1, read on the forward strand.
TTACAAATAAAATAGTCTAACTAAAGAGAACATTTAACCAAGTTATTTCCAGAAATATCAGGCAAAAGGTCCATTGCAATATGAATAAGCATTATCCTAATGTTCTAAAATGTTACAGAAGCTCAGACATTGTGGGGATATAGAAAATTCTGCATATAGACAAACATATTGATCTCATACATTATTCACTGCATAGATTTATTAAATCTTAAGAAAGCTCTCTAATCTTGTATAATTATTTCTGTATGGCTAAAACAGGACCTGGAGTTATTTCTCTCACAAGAGACTTATGTAGTTTTCAGCATGATATTCGTTATAGGTTGCATTTAATTGTATACAATTACTATTCGCAGCACACAAACATCTATTTTATACAGTGTTGTGTGTGATTAGTTATGGCATTTACACAGTATATTTTGTAATATATGGGGCACATTGTGAATCAGAGGGAGAGGATGCTGCAGGGGAAGCAGGGGGCAATGAGGAGGATTTAGGGGGATAACACACACTTGTAACCCTTGTCTTCTTTCTAAGTGAATGTATGTGTAGCCCGCTATCTTGCAGTTCTTTAGGTGGAACCTACTTCCTCGCTCCATGTTCCTGCGGCCTGTGAAACAAAGAGAAGCTGTTCCTGTGACCTGTGAGGAAAGAAGACAAGCTGTTAACTGAACCTCCTACTCTGCTAATTCCCTATTCTACCTTACTCTTTTTTAGTTCCTCCCCTAGCCTCTACCTATTTCTCCCCCTATCCCTGCCTATTCCCTTTGTTCTGCCAGCAGCTCCACCTCCCTCCCCCCCTAGAACATGGTATGGAGGAGGGAGATGCTGGTTTCTGGTGCTCCTCCATTGTCCCACCCACTTACTGTCCTCCCTGACCATCTGGTCACTCCACACTCAGAAGCAGCAGTAACAGGCAGCCTTCCTTTATCTATCTCAGTGGTTCTTAAACCAGTCCTCAGGACCCCACAACCAGTCCAGGATTTTGGTATTACCCAGGTGTGTCTAAGGCAGTGATGTGCAGTCATAGGAGACAGGTGAGGCAACGCCTCACCTGTCCTGTGTGTGTAATTACACTTTTTTTGTAATAATTTGTAAAAATATAATATATAAAATATAATAAATAAAATATTATATATATTTTTATATTTTTTTATTTATTTTTTTAAATTTTTGTTTGTATACCCTACCCCCCCCAACCCCCCACCACTTCAAAGTTCGCCAACATGGCTGCAAAGTGCACTCAAATGCAAAGTGCAAAAGTATTATTTTTTATTACCTACTCATCCATATTGCGCAAGGAAGGAGAGGCTGTGAGCCGTTCAGCTGCCCTCCCTTTGTGCAATATGGATGTCTGGGATATCTTTTCAGATGGGACCCTCAGAGACTGCCACCCAGTGGTTATGTCTCTTAGTTTGCGGCCCATATTGCTCCCAAGAGGCTGCTAGTCTAAACGCCTCCGGAGCCCAGCCAATTGCCCAGCCAATCAGAGTTCGTGAGTGACGTCATCAAAAAGTCACTCTTAATGCCAGGCGGGAAGAGACCAGACTAGACTAGTCACTACTAGACTAGAGAGCTGAGAGAGGCAGCGGCGCAATGGGCGCATAGTGAGTGAGACTGACAACCAACCCGGGTGTGGTGTGTGTCATGCGGTGAGTCAGCAGCTGAGCTGATCTTCTTGGTAAGGACCTTGTTTGGTTGTGTGGTGCAGTTGTGAACTCCCTTATAATTACTGCGTGTCTTTCCAAGTTTCCACAAAGTGCTGCTATGAGGGCAGATAACTGCAGGTTTTTAGTTGGGGGGGGTCGTGGGGGGGCCGCGGGGGGGGGCGCGAGGGGGGCCGTGAGGGGGGATCACATTTTATTGCTGGTGCATCTTTTTTTGCAGTGGTGCTGGGGGCATATTTTTTTGCAGGGGTGCTGGTGTCATCATTTTATTGCTGGGTACATCATTTTATTGCGGGAAGGGCGCTGGGGACATTATTTTATTGCAGGAAGCTGGCCTGGGGGCTTCATTTTATTGCTGGGGGCATCATTTATTGCAGTGGGACTGGTGGCATCATATATTGCAGGGGGGCTTAGGGCATCATTTTATTGAAGGGGGCTGGGGGCATCCTTTTATTGCTGGGGGCATCCTTTTATTACAGGGGTGCAGGGGGCATAATTTTATTGTAAGGGCGCTGGGACATCATTTATGGCTGGAGGCATAATTTTATTGCAAGGGGGGCTGGGGACATAATTTTATTACAGGTGGGCTTGGGGCATCATTTTATTGCAGGGGGGCTGGGGCCATCATTTTATTGCAGGGGGGCTGGCCTGGGGGCTTCATTTTATTGCTGTGGGCATCATTTATTGAAATGGGGCTGGTGGCATCATTTATTGCAGGGGTCTCAGGGCATCATTTTATTGCTGGGAGCATCATGTTATTGCAAAGGTGCTGGGGGCATCATTTTATTGCAGCGGGGCTGTGGGCATCATTTTATTGTAGGGGGGCTGGGACATCATTTATGGCTGGAGGCATACTTTTTTTGCAGGGGGGGGCTGGGGACATACTTTTATTGCAGGGGTGGCTGGGGACATCATTTATTGCAGGGGGGCTCAGGGCATTATTTTATTGCTGTTGGCATCATTTATTGCAGGGGGGCTCAGGGCATCATTTTAATGCTGGGAGCATCATTTTATTGCAGGGGTGCTGGGGGCCTCATTTATTGCAGCGGGGCTGGGGGCATCATTTATGGCTGGAGGCTTAATTTTATTGCAGGGGGGGACTTGGGACATCATTTTATTGCAGGGGGGCTGGGGACATCATTATATTGCTGGGGCATCATTTTATTGCAGGGGGGCTGGCCTGGGGGCTTCATTTTATTGCTGTGGGCATTATTTATTGCATTGGGGCTGGTGGCATCATTTATTGCAGGGAGGCTCAGGGCATCATTTTATTGCTAGGAGCATCATTTTATTGCAGGGGTGCTGGGGGCATCATTTTATTGCAGCCGGGCTGGAGGCATCATTTTATTGCAGCGGGGCTGGAGGCATCATTTTATAGCAGCGGGGCTGGGGGCATCATTTTATTGCAGCGGGGCTTGAGGGCATCATTTTATTGCAGGGGTGCTGGGGGCATCATTTTATTGCAGGGGTTCTGGGGGCATCATTTTATTGCAGCGGGGCTGGGGGCATCATTTTATTGCAGTGGGGCTTGAGGGCATCATTTAATTGCAGGGGTGCTGGGGGCATCATTTTATTGCAGCGGGGTTGGGGCATCATTTTATTGCAGTGGGCTGGGGGCATCATTTATTACAAAGGGGGGCTGGGAGCATAATTTTATTGCAGGTGGGCTGGGGCATCATTTATGGCTGGAGGCATAATTTTATTGCAGGAGGGCTGGGGCATGATTTTATTGCTGGAGGCATCATTTTATTGCAGGGAGGCTGGCCTGGGGGCTTCATTTTATTGCTGTGGGCATCATTTATTGCAGTGGGGCTGGTGGCATCATTTATAGCAGGGGGGCTCAGGGCATCATTTTATTGCAGGGGTGCTGGTGGAATTTATTTCTGGGGGCATAATTTATTACAGAAAGGGGGTGTGAGCATTATTTTATTGCAGGGGTGCTGGGGGGAATAATTTATTGCTGGGGGCATAATTTATTAAAAAGGGGGGGCTGGGAGCATAATTTTATTGCAGGGGTGCTGGGGGGAATCATTTATTGCTGGGGGATAATTTATTACAGAGGGGGCTGGTAGCATCATTTTATTGCAGGGGTGCTGGGGGCATCATTTTATTGCAGTGGGGCTGGGGTACCATTTATGATTTGACCGCTGACTCCTATTGGTGTGGTGCATGTTTACGTGAGGTGTCACTAATAAAAGCTTGGCATACCATCATGTGTCACAATACCTCAATATATGGATTTAAAATTGTATAAAGTAAAGACCAGACAACTGTAATTTGCAGCTAACCAGCTTGCCTTAGTTACAGTAAGTACCTGTCTGCAACTAAGCTTAAGCAATTGACACCATTTCAGTTGCTATAATGGCTGGGGCAATGTTTTGTTTAGAACTAGCATAGTATTAGCAATGTATTTCAATCAATGGTATACTAGTTTTTGGATGGAATCTACTACTTGATAAATGTATATTAATTTCATAAGGTCAGAGAGCTCTCCTCAGCTCTCCTCTGCTCTCCGGTAGTAAACTGACATTTGTCCCACCCCTCCCCCACCTGTCGACTCACGCTCGTTAACGGCAGCAGCTTTTCTGTGTCTGGGGTAATTTACAGCACTAATAAGGTATACCAAAGCGCCAACTATACGAAGGCTGGGTCTGGACCTAATGCAATATTGTCAAACGATTACAATAAACAATTTATTGAGTACACAAATAAGTTAAAAACATGGATCCATGTATAAACAATCAAATTTATACAACAATAATAGCTAAATGAATAGTTAAAACAAATAGTTATGTAACGGATATAGCATTTAAAATTGTGCAAACATTGCTCTTAAAAATATTCATAAAAAATTCCAAATTTAGTATAAGGCTCACAACAGAAATTCAACTTTGTGTTTACCATATACACATACACAAATTTGTACAGCAATAATAGCTAAATGAATAGTTAAAACAAATAGTTAAATAGCAGATATGGTATTTAAAATTGTGCAAACAATGCTCTTAAAAAATATTCCTAAAAAATTCCAAATTAAAGGGACACTGAACCCAAAATGTTTCTTTCATGATTCAGATAGAGCATGCATTTTTAAGCAACTTTCTAATTTACTCCTATTATCAATGTTTCTTCTTTCTCTTGCTATCTTTATATGAAAAAGAAGGCATCTAAGCTTTTTTTCTTGGTTCAGAACTCTGGACAGCAGTTTTTGATTGGTGGATGAATTTATCCACCAATCAGCAAGGACAACCTAAGTTGTTCACCAAAAATGGGCCGGCATCTAAACTTACATTCTTGCATTTCAAATAAAGATACCAAGAGAATAAAGAACATTTGATAATAGGAATACATTAGAACGTTGCTTAAAATGTCATGCTCTATCTGAATCACAAAAGAAAAAATTTGGGTACAGTGTCCCTTTAAGTATAAGGCTCACAACAAAAATTCAACTTTGTGTTTACCACATACACATAATAGGTGAAATATATTAGTCAGTTATATAATATTATCTAACCAATAATGTTCTCGATTCTATGAAATACTAAATATTGCCAATAGTGACTAATGTGTAAGGCTCTGAGTAAGAAATTGTGCGTTTCGGTCACAAAGAGACCTTTATCAAGACTCTTGATAAAGGTCTCTTTGTGACCGAAACGCGTCGACTGGTAAGCACAATTTCATTTTCTATTGATCTAAAAACAATCTACACCATCATATCTTTCTTTTACAGAAGGATCATCCAGGGATTATAACAAAATATTTGCCAAGAAGATAGAATTTTGGGTTGGAAAACGGCTAGCAAGTACTGACACTGCTATTCAGTATAAAACACTTGGAAAATCACCATAACTATTGCTGTTAGGATTCACAACACTTTAAGGATTATTGTTTTTTCTTAAAGAGACACACTACTTATTATAATTTATTGATGGATTATTTTTTCTATTAAGTTTTCACTGTTGGACTATTTTTTGGACTATTATTTACATTTATATAAGTTACTATTGGAACACACCACAATGTTTTTGTAAATTTTTGGTTTTTCATTTTTCACAATCTTTGTTCTTAATTCACGTTTTTTGAAGATCAACCTATTTTTTGACCATTAATATCTTTTGTACACTAATTTTTGCACACAACTTTTTTGATACACATTCTTTACATTGGCTTATTGCTGTCACAATATTTTTTACTTGACAATGCGTATGTGGTAAACACACAGTTAAAGGTCTTACTCAGAGCCTTACACATTAGTCACTATTGGCAATATTTAGTATTGCATAGAATCGAGAACATTATTGGTTAGATAATATTATATAACTGACTAATATATTTCACCTATTATGTGTATGTGGTAAACACAAAGTTGAATTTTTGTTGTGAGCCTTATACTTAATTTGGAATTTTTTAGGAATATTTTTTAAGAGCATTGTTTGCACAATTTTAAATACCATATCTGCTATTTAACTATTTGTTTTAACTATTCATTTAGCTATTATTGCTGTACAAATTTGTGTATGTGTATATGGTAAACACAAAGTTGAATTTCTGTTGTGAGCCTTATACTAAATTTGGAATTTTTTATGAATATTTTTAAGAGCAATGTTTGCACAATTTTAAATGCTATATCCGTTACATAACTATTTGTTTTAACTATTCATTTAGCTATTATTGTTGTATAAATTTGATTGTTTATACATGGATCCATGTTTTTAACTTATTTGTGTACTCAATAAATTGTTTATTGTAATCGTTTGACAATATTGCATTAGGTCCAGACCCAGCCTTCGTATAGTTGGCGCTTTGGTATACCTTATTAGTTTCATCTTTCCATTTTGACAACTAGGTGTCAAATTATCAAAGCCAGAGGTCTTATTTAGTAGGTGTGGCAAACCTAGCCACTTCTGGACTATAACGTAAGAAAGGTTGTCTGTGACAGACCCTTCGGTCAGGACTGAAAGTGTTAACTTTATTTTCTAACCACAAGTGGCTGGCTCCAGCTACAATCTAATTAATGCTTAGCATTCTATTGTTTGATCACCCCCAGAGAGAAACGCCTAAGTGATAAGGAGAGTCAAGAGTGTCCTGTGGTTGAAGTGTTTAAGTAATATAATCCTATTGTATCATGTCAAGGGCGCTTCTCCCTTTTATCTAATGTACAACATTCTTTCCACCCCCATCTGGGGGGGGGGGTCAAAAACCTGTATAAATCTGTATGCTGCCTTCAAATAAAGTGTTATTCTGTTTAAAACCTGAAAACTGGCTGGGTTGTGAACTGCTGATTCCCTATGCAGGACATTGTTCCCTGGTGAAAACCCTTGGTATCCGGTTGGTACCGTTACAATTGGTGGCAAGCGACGGAATGAACCTTATCGCCCAGAAGAGCAACTACACAAGCCAGTAACCTCAGGAAGAGGGGGATTACTACAATACTGACTAAGATGGAAGGAGTACCAGGGACCGAAGTGAATGGAGATGGATTATTCTAAGCTAAAGAGACAAACGTAAAAGGAACTGCTAGAAGCCAGGGGAAAGATAGGCAGCAGCAAACCCAAGGCTATATTAATTGCTGAGCTGATGGAGGGAGACAGAGCTCGCAGCGCTACGCCTCCAGCAGCCATGGAGGAGACCCTATACCAGAGGGAAATGAGGACCAGGCTGGAATTTTTACCCCAACCTGTACCACGGGATATGCTATCCGTGGTAATGGCAGATGTGCAGGAGTACGTTATGGCACACAGTCCGCGGAATGCATCCTCCCGAGCAGAATCCATTTTGGACGCACTCAGCAACCCAGTAAGACCCAAATCCCATACCATGCATTTAAAATGTTTTGTGAGGAGAAGGATGAGATTGATGGGTATTTACAGGATTTTGAGAGACTGTGCGAGTTACATGATTTGGAGCAGTCCGTATGGGTGCCGGTGCTAGCAGGCAAGCTAGCCGGTAGGGCAGCGGAAGCGTATCGCGCTGTACCCAGGGAGGACAGCAAGGATTACGCTAAAGTGAAGAGAGCGATCTTGGAAAGATATGCCATTACCTCAGAGGCATACCGGCGCAAGTTTAGAGGCCTGCGCAAGCCAGAAAGAGATTCCCATGCAGAGTGGGCCCACAAGCTGGATCAAGCATCTCAGGGGTGGATACAGGCCAGCCAAGCTACCACCATGGAAGAATTGCGACAACTGATGCTGTTGGAGCAATTCTTTAACGGCTTGTCCCCAGAAGCCCAAGAATGGGTGAGAGATCGAAAACCCCTCACCTTAACCGAAGCAGCCAGATTAGCAGACCAGCATTTTGATGCCAGGAGGCACCATGGACTACAGCCTAACAACGGACGGGCTAATATACAATGCCACACCTGCAAGCAGTGGGGACATATGGCACGTGAGTGCACCCAAAATCGGAGCAGACAAGCTTGGAACCAGGTCAGACAGAACCTGGCCCCAAGGGCGGCTGCTCACCATTACCAAACGGAGCCAGCCGCTCATGAGGTGTTGAGCACCCAAGCCGAAGAACCCCTGGGAATTCTGCATGAGGTGATGTCGGTCCAGGGACTTCGGGATTCGGGAGCTACTTTAACCCTGATAGCTCCCCATTTGGTGCCGGATACAGCACCCACTGGCGGATCCGTGGCAGTACGAGGGGCAGGGGGAGCAGTATACCGATTGCCCACTGCTAGAGTGGAGTACAGACCCCCAGTCACCCCAGCAGCTGCCAGTTACCAACCCCCGGCGCACCGCTATACCACACGGCCTCCGGCCACGAACTACCCTCAGAGAGCCCGGTTCAATTCGCGGGGCTACTCACAACCTATTCGGTGCTTTGGATGTAAGCAACTAGGGCACAAAAGACCAGAGTGTCCCCTAAATGCAGCGAATCAAGCACAGTCCTGGAGAAGACCCGCTGGCGGAATCCCACATAATCCTCAGCCTGTGGCCCGCTACGTAGAGGCGCCAGAATGCTGGGGCAGCCTACATGAAGCAGACCCCGTGCAAGCTGCCCACCGGAATAACCGGCAACGGGTTAAAGTGAATGGGAAGGAGGTCAGTTGTCTACGGGATACTGGTGCTACCATGACCTTGCTTCAAGAGAACTTGGTGCCTGAGAAACAGCACACTGGAGACACTGTGGCTGTGAGGGTAGCAGGGGGCACTGTGTTCCGCCTACCTGTTGCCAGGGTACATTTGGATTGGGGAGTGGGCGCTAGACTTGTGAATGTGGGGGTCAAGAAGGACTTACCTGCTGATGTTCTCCTTGGAAATGACTTGGCCCCCCTTGTTTCTGCCTATGCTCCCATGGATCCCGCTAATGTTAACCCTGTGACTACCCAAGCCCAGTCCCTCCGGGAAGAGACGCTTCCATGTTTGGGGTGGGGGCAGTACTGAGCCAAGTTGGAGCAGATGGCGGAGAACACCCCGTAGCTTACTTGAGCCGAAAGTTGTTGCCCCGGACATCCCCAAGCCGATCCGTTGGGATCAGACTGTGTATGCCGGCTTGGTTCTGGGGGAGCATTGTGGCAAACCTAGCCACTTCTGGACTATAACGTAAGAAAGGTTGTCTGTGACAGACCCTTCGGTCAGGACTGAAAGTGTTAACTTTATTTTCTAACCACAAGTGGCTGGCTCCAGCTACAATCTAATTAATGCTTAGCATTCTATTGTTTGATCACCCCCAGAGAGAAACGCCTAAGTGATAAGGAGAGTCAAGAGTGTCCTGTGGTTGAAGTGTTTAAGTAATATAATCCTATTGTATCATGTCAAGGGCGCTTCTCCCTTTTATCTAATGTACAACATTCTTTCCACCCCCATCGGGGGGGGGGGGTCAAAAACCTGTATAAATCTGTATGCTGCCTTCAAATAAAGTGTTATTCTGTTTAAAACCTGAAAACTGGCTGGGTTGTGAACTGCTGATTCCCTATGCAGGACATTGTTCCCTGGTGAAAACCCTTGGTATCCGGTTGGTACCGTTACAGTAGGCGCTAGGTGTACTCCACTATCAGTAATTTACAGCACTGCTGATAGCATGGAGAACGGAGATAAAGTGGTTCTGGATTCCCAAACAATTTCCTCTGTGTTTTTCTTTCTTGTCACAGCCCTGTCAGCACTGTTCTAAGGCACAAAAAGATCTTTAAGCAGAATAACATGGTGGAAAATGATTGGGAATTCGGAACCACAATGCAAGTGTCTAAAAGTAAAAATGTTAACTCCCAAGAAAATCAAATAGTATCCAGGCATTCTTTACTAACCTCAGTCACTGCTCTGATGCTCTTAGGTGCTGTCCCGACCCTCAGCTCACCACCCAAACACAAGTGCAGGCGCTGTGAGGATTTCCTGCCACCTGATTCACCCGCTCTAAACTTCAAGCACCAATAGCACTCATCCCCTGGCCAGTGCACTGTTGAATCATGGGGGGCTGAAATGCACGCTTTGCTCCAATTTAAAGGAAAAAAGTGCCCCTTCCCTGACCACTGTTGCATAGCATAGCAGCTTTGTTAGTGCGGCTCTGGAGCCCAGCCCCTCCTGCCCTGGCTGTGTTACTGTTCACCACATACACATAATAGGTGAAATATATTAGTCAGTTATATAATATTATCTAACCAATAATGTTCTCGATTCTATGAAATACTAAATATTGCCAATAGTGACTAATGTGTAAGGCTCTGAGTAAGAAATTGTGCGTTTCGGTCACAAAGAGACCTTTATCAAGACTCTTGATAAAGGTCTCTTTGTGACCGAAACGCGTCGACTGGTAAGCACAATTTCATTTTCTATTGATCTAAAAACAATCTACACCATCATATCTTTCTTTTACAGAAGGATCATCCAGGGATTATAACAAAATATTTGCCAAGAAGATAGAATTTTGGGTTGGAAAACGGCTAGCAAGTACTGACACTGCTATTCAGTATAAAACACTTGGAAAATCACCATAACTATTGCTGTTAGGATTCACAACACTTTAAGGATTATTGTTTTTTCTTAAAGAGACACACTACTTATTATAATTTATTGATGGATTATTTTTTCTATTAAGTTTTCACTGTTGGACTATTTTTTGGACTATTATTTACATTTATATAAGTTACTATTGGAACACACCACAATGTTTTTGTAAATTTTTGGTTTTTCATTTTTCACAATCTTTGTTCTTAATTCACGTTTTTTGAAGATCAACCTATTTTTTGACCATTAATATCTTTTGTACACTAATTTTTGCACACAACTTTTTTGATACACATTCTTTACATTGGCTTATTGCTGTCACAATATTTTTTACTTGACAATGCGTATGTGGTAAACACACAGTTAAAGGTCTTACTCAGAGCCTTACACATTAGTCACTATTGGCAATATTTAGTATTGCATAGAATCGAGAACATTATTGGTTAGATAATATTATATAACTGACTAATATATTTCACCTATTATGTGTATGTGGTAAACACAAAGTTGAATTTTTGTTGTGAGCCTTATACTTAATTTGGAATTTTTTAGGAATATTTTTTAAGAGCATTGTTTGCACAATTTTAAATACCATATCTGCTATTTAACTATTTGTTTTAACTATTCATTTAGCTATTATTGCTGTACAAATTTGTGTATGTGTATATGGTAAACATAAAGTTGAATTTCTGTTGTGAGCCTTATACTAAATTTGGAATTTTTTATGAATATTTTTAAGAGCAATGTTTGCACAATTTTAAATGCTATATCCGTTACATAACTATTTGTTTTAACTATTCATTTAGCTATTATTGTTGTATAAATTTGATTGTTTATACATGGATCCATGTTTTTAACTTATTTGTGTACTCAATAAATTGTTTATTGTAATCGTTTGACAATATTGCATTAGGTCCAGACCCAGCCTTCGTATAGTTGGCGCTTTGGTATACCTTATTAGTTTCATCTTTCCATTTTGACAACTAGGTGTCAAATTATCAAAGCCAGAGGTCTTATTTAGTAGGCGCTAGGTGTACTCCACTATCAGTAATTTACAGCACTGCTGATAGCATGGAGAACGGAGATAAAGTGGTTCTGGATTCCCAAACAATTTCCTCTGTGTTTTTCTTTCTTGTCACAGCCCTGTCAGCACTGTTCTAAGGCACAAAAAGATCTTTAAGCAGAATAACATGGTGGAAAATGATTGGGAATTCGGAACCACAATGCAAGTGTCTAAAAGTAAAAATGTTAACTCCCAAGAAAATCAAATAGTATCCAGGCATTCTTTACTAACCTCAGTCACTGCTCTGATGCTCTTAGGTGCTGTCCCGACCCTCAGCTCACCACCCAAACACAAGTGCAGGCGCTGTGAGGATTTCCTGCCACCTGATTCACCCGCTCTAAACTTCAAGCACCAATAGCACTCATCCCCTGGCCAGTGCACTGTTGAATCATGGGGGGCTGAAATGCACGCTTTGCTCCAATTTAAAGGAAAAAAGTGCCCCTTCCCTGACCACTGTTGCATAGCATAGCAGCTTTGTTAGTGCGGCTCTGGAGCCCAGCCCCTCCTGCCCTGGCTGTGTTACTGTTCACTAGCATTGCGCTCTCTACATTCGGAATCAATGTGCACTGCAGTGCTCTCAGCAAAATTACCGTATACTCCAAAACACTGTGGCCTGCATTCGCTCTATAAGACGCACAGACATTTCTCCTTACTTTTGAGGGGGAAAAAAGTGCGTCTTATGGAGCGAAAAATACGGTATATATATATATATTTAATCAAGAACAACTAGGAAAGGACGCAGTTGCTAGTTGAGTTAAGTTAATTGCAACTGGGCTTTAATGTCCAAGCAACTCAAAATAGATGTGGTGCAGACCCTTAATTTAAATGTATCATGTACACAAAAGAGAGACGTACCTGGAATATAATCCTGGTACCAAAAAGACAGGGTTTCAGCACTCTTTTTTAGAAAAACTCACAAATCACTTAAATGTAATTCAATAACTTTAATCGTGGCAGTCAAATCCCACACATCATGGGAATAGATCCATGCAAATATTAAAACACATAAGCATACAAGTTCGGCTCATGAATGACAGCTCACAAGAACCTGACCGGTCAGGGGTACACGACAAAGCACATTATTGGCAAAATATGAATAGCAATAGTTTTGCTTAAACACAGGGTTGTATAATAGACCACTACACCCAACTGACACAAAACCCCCCACACAAATGACTTTGGAAGGTATATCCTGGGCAGATATAAAAACTGGGATCTAAGTGGTAGACATAGCAAAACCTGTGTTAGGCACTTTGTAAATAATGGTTACACTGTTTGGAATGTACACAAGTACTGTAATAAACAAAGTATCGTTTGTTATATCAAGTGAGACCTCCTCTGGCTTAGCTACACCCAGCTGCTCACAGCACCCCTACAAGTAAGGGGCTAATTGCTGCGCAGGTTATAAACGGGATCTAAGCAAGCCAGCAGGTGAGCCCCCTGAATATGTACAGAAATAAACAAGTGGGTACCGGTTGTAAAAGTAGTGCAATTTATGCAATGTTGTTTAAATTCACATTCCGTATATACACACACAGTTCCACAGAAAAAGTCTGCAAGGCAAGATGCAAAGATGTTAGCATAAAGATGTCGCAAGTAGATTAGTATTTCCACATATAGGCAAGTAAAAGTCAAGTTGTGTATTATAAAGCACAGTCTAGGCAAGAAATGTATGACTCCAAGCGAAGACAGATATCAAGATATTAGTCTTGGTATAAGACAAGGCAGCGCCTTTTCCAACTTAACATAGTGCCGTTAGTTTCTTCAACATGGTTACCTATTCCATATCAATATTTTTCAGGTGTCAACATGTTATGCTTATACGACCTTGCTTTCAGATGTTTTTTTGCCAGGTATCCACAATGGTGTGTACTATCCCCACTTGTTAGCATTCCATGCCGGAAGCGATCTCCATCGCCAACACCAAACACAGCGGTGCTCCACGTGTATCACGTGACCTGGTCGACTCCACCAATGGTGGAGTCATACATTTCTTGCCTAGACTGTGCTTTATAATACACAACTTGACTTTTACTTGCCTATATGTGGAAATACTAATCTACTTGCGACATCTTTATGCTAACATCTTTGCATCTTGCCTTGCAGACTTTTTCTGTGGAACTGTGTGTGTATATACGGAATGTGAATTTAACCCCTTAACGACTGAGGACGTGCAGGGTATGTCCTCAGAAAAAAGGCAGTTAACGCCTGAGAACGTACCCTGCACGTCCTCAGTGTGGAAAGCAGCTGGAAGCGATCCTGCTCGCTTCCAGCTGCTTTCCGGTTATTGCAGTGATGCCTCGATATGGAGGCATCCTGCAATAACCTTTGTAAGCCATCCGGTGCAGAGAGAGCCACTCTGTGGCCCTCTCTGCACCGGAGATCGGTGGCTTACTGCGTTGGTGGGTGGGAGCCGGACCGGGAGGCGGGTGGCGGCCATCGATGTCCCTGACGATGTGAAGGGGGGCGGGATCGTGGGCGGGGGTGGCTGGGGGCGCGCACGGGCGCGCCCGCGTGCACAGGAGGGTGGGGGCGGGCGCGTGCACGGGGAGGGAGCGGGTGGGAACCGCTACACTACAGAAAATGCTAAAATAAAAAATGTTAAAAAAAATCTAAAAAAGTCACAAAAAAAATGATCAGCAAAGTGGTGGGGGTTTGTCTGTGTGGGGGGGGGAAGCTACACTACAGAAAAATAAAAACAATAAAAAAAAAGCACTTTTTATTGCAAACTGGGTACTGGCAGACAGCTGCCAGTACCCAAGATGGCCCCCAATAAGGCAGAGGGGAGGGTTAGAGAGCGGTTTTGGGGGGGGATCAGGGAGGTTGGGGGCTAGGGGGGGATCCTACACAGTAGCATATGTAAATATGCTAACCATTTTTTTTTTTTTTTTTTTAAAACCCTTTTATTTTAGTACTGGCAGACTTTCTGCCAGTACTTAAGATGGCGGGGACAATTGTGGGGTGGGGGAGGGAAGGGAGCTGTTTGGGAGGGATCAGGGGGTGGGATGTGTCAGATGGGAGGCTGATCTCTACACTAAAGCTAAAATTAACCCTGCAAGCTCCCTACAAACTCCCTAATTAACCCCTTCACTGCTAGCCATAATACACGTGTGAGGCGCAGCAGGATTTAGCGGCCTTCTAATTACCAGAAAGCAACTCCAAAGTCATATATGTCTGCTATTTCTGAACACAGGGGATCCCAGACAAGCATTTACAACCATTTGTGCCATAATTGCACAAGCTGTTTGTAAATGATTTCAGTGAGAAACCTAAAATTGTGAAAAATGTTATGTTTTTTTTAATTTGATCGCATTTGGCGGTGAAATGGTGGCATGAAATATACCAAAATGTGCCTAGATCAATACTTGGGGTTGTCTACTACACTACACTAAAGCTAAAATTAACCCTACAAGCTCCCTAAAAGCTCCCTAATTAACCCCTTAACTGCTGGGCATAATACACTTGTGGTGCGCAGTGGCATTTAGCAGCCTTCTAATTACCAAAAAGCAACGCCAAAGCCATATATGTGTGCTATTTCTGAACAAAGGGGATCCCAGAGAAGTATTTACAACCATTTATGCCATAATTGCACAAGTTGTTTGTAAATAATTTCAGTGAGAAATCGAAAGTTTGTGAAAAAATGTGTGAAAAAGTGAACAATTTTTTGTATTTGATCGCATTTGGCGGTGAAATGGTGGTATGAAATATACCAAAATTGGCCTAGATCAATACTTTGGGATGTCTACTAAAAAAAATATATATATATATACATGTCAAGGGATATTCAGGGATTCCTGAAAGATATCAGTGTCCCAATGTAACTAGCACTAATTTTGGAAAAAAATGGTTTGGAAATAGCAAAGTGCTACTTGTATTTATGGCCCTATAACTTGCAAAAAAAGCAAAGACCATGTAAACATTGGGTATTTCTAAACTCAGGACAAAATTTAGAAACTATTTAGCATGGGTGTTTTTTGGTGGTTTTAGATATGTAACAGATTTTGGGGGTCAAAGTTAGAAAAAGTGTGTTTTTTTCCATTTTTCCTCATATTTTATCATTTTTTTTATAATAAATTATAAGATATGATGAAAATAATGGTATCTTTAGAAAGTCCATTTAATGGCGAGAAAAACGGTATATAATATGTGTGGGTACAGTAAATGAGTAAGAAGAAAATTACAGCTAAACACAAACACCGCAGAAATGTAAAAATAGCCTTGGTCCCAAACGGACAGAAAATTGAAAAGTGCTGTGGTCATTAAGGGGTTAAACAACATTGCATAAATTGCACTACTTTTACAACCGGTACCCACTTGTTTATTTCTGTACATATTCAGGGGGCTCACCTGCTGGCTTGCTTAGATCCCGTTTATAACCTGCGCAGCAATTAGCCCCTTACTTGTAGGGGTGCTGTGAGCAGCTGGGTGTAGCTAAGCCAGAGGAGGTCTCACTTGATATAACAAACGATACTTTGTTTATTACAGTACTTGTGTACATTCCAAACAGTGTAACCATTATTTACAAAGTGCCTAACACAGGTTTTGCTATGTCTACCACTTAGATCCCGGTTTTTATATCTGCCCAGGATATACCTTCCAAAGTCATTTGTGTGGGGGGTTCTGTGGCAGTTGGGTGTAGTGGTCTATTATACAACCCTGTGTTTAAGCAAAACTATTGCTATTCATATTTTGCCAATAATGTGCTTTGTCGTGTACCCCTGACCGGTCAGGTTCTTGTGAGCTGTCATTCATGAGCCGAACTTGTATGCTTATGTGTTTTAATATTTGCATGGATCTATTCCCATGATGTGTGGGATTTGACTGCCACGATTAAAGTTATTGAATTACATTTAAGTGATTTGTGAGTTTTTCTAAAAAAGAGTGCTGAAACCCTGTCTTTTTGGTACCAGGATTATATTCCAGGTACGTCTCTCTTTTGTGTACATGATATATATATATTTATTTAGTAAAGGGGTGGGATAGCGCTAGAAAAGGATGCACTCAATGCAGAACCCCAAAAAAAAGCTGCAAAAAAGTTTATATACAGAATGCAGCAAAGTGTAACCTGTAAATGTTAGCAAAATAACAGTTGTTACAATAACAAGCAAAGTAACATAAACATCACACATTTCATATATGAGCAAAATGAGGTTGTGATATATTCTTGGCACTGATGCTTGTTGGTGCTGGATATAGGAGAAAAAAGTTCCAAACCCTAATGATGAAAGGTCTGTCTTGATAAATGCAAAGATGAAAACCAAAGTGTGAAATTCCTACTTATAGGAATTTACCTCAATCGATATGAGGTAAGTGGATAGCAGTCCTGGAGAGACTCAGATGGGCCTGTAAGATATCCGCCGCTGGATACGAGAGAAAACCCTGTAATCTGCCTTCTGTGCTTCCTGGAGTGTATGATAGACCCAGAAACCATCCCTGAAATTCAGATTTTGTGCAGATGTCCTTACACTTTCTGTTAAAACCTCTTGAATTTGGGTAAAAAAATGTGCTTGACCCACACTCCCTAAAGAGACCAAAAAGCAAATTCTTAAAGCTACTTAGTCCTTCCTTAAACATATATATATATATATATATATATATATATATATATATATATATATATATATATATATATATATATATACACACACACACACACATAAATATGCATATTTAGACATGTTTATATGTATATATTCACAATATGGCCCTTTACAGTCAAACACCTTGTCATATACCATATACCTCTAACTAATTTTTATCAGATAGTGTTTATATGGGTGTAACTATAATTTTAAATGTATTTATGTTGTGTTTTCACTTGCGCTAACCCGATGAGCATAAAATGCAATACTTTCAACTTGTAATATGCGTGCTTCACGCGCAAAAAGACAATATCTCTCATGCATAACAGCGCACCACTTGTAATCTAGCCCAACATGTTTTATTAAGCATGCTTGTCAGTACCCTGCACTGTTTTAAAGGGACAGTCAACACCAAAATTTGTTGTTTAAAAAGATAGATAATCCTTTTATTACCCATTCCCCAGTTTTGTATAACAAACACAGTTATAATAATACACGTTTTACCTCTGTAATTACCTTGTATCTATGCCTCTGCAAACTGCCCCCTTATTTCAGTTCTTTTGACAGGCTTGCATTTTTAGCCAATCAGTGCTCACTCCTAGGAGTTTCACGTGCCTGAGCTCAATGTTATCTATAGGAAACACATGAACTAACGCCCTCTAGTGGAGAAAAACTGTCAAAATGGTTTCAGATTAGAGGTGGCTTTCAAGGTCTAAGAAATTAGCATACGAACCTCCTATGTTTAGCTTTCAACTAAGAATACTGAGGGGTCAATTTAATAAAGTGCGAGCGGACATGATATGATGTAGTGTATCATGTCCGCTGCACATCGATAAATGCTGACAGCTTACGCTGTCGGCATTCATCATTGCACCAGCAGTTCTTGTGAACTGCTGGTGCAATACTGCCCCCTGCAGATTTGCGGCTAGCAGGGGGTGTCAATCAACCCGATCGTATTCGATCGGGTTGATTTCTGTCCGGACCTCCAAGAGAGCAAAGCAAAATTGGTAATAAAAGTAATTTGGAAAGTTGTTTAAAATTACATGCCCTATTTAAACCATGAAAGTTTTTTTTTTTTACTTGACTGTCCCTCTAACTAGAAACATCTGTCAGACATGCATGAAATAGTTGGGCTTTGGGAAATCAAAGTATTTGTGAAGCACATAGAGAGAATTGCTAGTGTCACCGCCTCTGTAGTAAGTGGAGATGATGAAGATAGAGGAGGTAATACTGTAAAAAGAAGTGTACCTGTTATATATACTGTGTGTCATATTCCTCAGTCTAGGGGTTGTCACTAAATGAGTGTTTAGCAACAGATGTATGTATGATTCTCACAAAAGAGGATATAGAAAGAGATGCTGTAAGAATTATTCTTAATATAAATATTATATGCCTTGATTAGACAAAACCCTAATTATAGAAAAATATTCAATCTGGGTTATCTAACAGATTAAATTAATATTCATATTTAACAAATATTAGTTGACAATCATATATCAATTTATTAATCACAACAAGATTAATACATACCTTGAGATCTGAAGGTAACAGATAACAATAGCTTAATACAAATTCAAAGCTTATATACACAATTTAAACCAATCAAATTAGACCTTCCTTTAAGTGAAATGCTAATTCTATATATGTTACCTACCTTAAAAGACTTTTGTCGAGATTACAAGTTTTGCGTTAGCCTTAAAAAGCAGCGTTGAGAGGTCCCAATGCTGCTTTTTATCTAACGCTGGTGTTACGAGTTTGACAGGTAGAGGCTCACCACTCACTTTTCTTCCGCGACTCGAGGCTACCGCAAATCCCCTTACGTCAATTGCGTATCCTATCTTTTTAATGGGATTTGCCTAACGCTGGTATTACGAGTCTTGGAGAAAGTGAGCGGTAGAGCCTCTACCTCCAAGACTCCAACCGCATTTAAAAGTCAGTAGTTAAGAGTTTTATGGGCTAACGCCGGAACATAAAACTCTTAACTAAAGTGCTAAAATGTACACTAACACCCATAAACTACTTATGAACCCCTAAACCAAGGCCCCCCCACATCGCAAACACTATAATAAAATTATTTAACCCCTAATCTGCCGACCGGACACCGCCGCCACCTACATTATCCCTATGAACCCCTAATCTGCTGTCCCTAACATCGCCGACACCTATATTAAATTTATTAACCCCTAATCTGCCCCCCCAATGTCGCCGCCACCTACCTACACTTATTAACCCCTAATCTGCTGACCGGACATCGCCGCCACTATAATAAATATATTAACCCCTAAACCGACGCACTCCCGCCTCGGAAACACTATAATAAATTGTATTAACCCCTAATCTGCCCCCCAACGTCGCCGCCACCTACATACAATTATTAACCCCTAATCTGCCGCCCCCAACGTCGCAGCTACTATAATAAAGTTATTAACCCCTAAACCTAAGTCTAACCCTAACCCTAACACCCCCCTAAGTTAAATATAATTTAAATAAAACAAAATTAATTTTCTATAATTAAATAAATTATTCCTATTTAAAAATAAATACTTATCTAAAAATAAACCCTAATATAGCTATAATATAACTAATAGTTAAATTGTAGCTATTTTAGGATTTATATTTATTTTACAGGCAACTTTGTATTTATTTTAACTAGGTACAATAGCTATTAAATAGTTAATAACTATTTAATAGCTACCTAGTTAAAATAATTACAAAATTACCTGTAAAATAAATCCTAACCTAAGTTACAAATACACCTAACACTACACTATCAATAAATTAATTAAATAAATTAACTACAATGATCTAAACTAAAATACAATTAAATAAACTAAACTATATTACAACCCCCCCCCACTAAATTACAAAAAATAAAAAAATATTACAAGAATTTTAATCTAATTACACCTAATCTAAGCCCCCTAATAAAATAAAAAAGCCCCCCAAAATAATAAAATTTCCCTACCCTATACTAAATTACAAAAGTAATCAGCTCTTTTACTAGCCCTTAAAAGGGCTTTTTGCGGGGCATTGCCTCAAAGTAATCAGCTCTTTTACCTGTAAAATAAAATACAAGACCCCCCCAACATTACAACCAACCACCCACACACCCCTACTCTAAAATCCACCCGATCCCCCCTTAAATAAACCTAACACTACCCCACTGAAGATCACCCTACCTTGTGCCGTCTTCACCCAACCGGGCCAAACTCTTCATCCGATGCGGGCACAAGTGGTCCTCCAGCCGGGCAGAAGTCTTCATCCGATCGTGGCAGAAGAGGTCCTCCATCCGGCCGAAGTCTTCATCCAAGCGGGGCAGAAGAGCTCCTCCATCCGGCAGAAGTCTTCATCCATCCGGGGATCCATCTTCAAGACCTCCGACGCGAAACATCCTCCTTGGCCGACGGACTAACGACGAATGAAGGTTCCTTTAAATTACGTCATCCAAGATGGCGTCCCTCGAATTCCGATTGGCTGATAGGATTCTATCAGCCAATCGGAATTAAGGTAGGAAAAATCCGATTGGTTGATTGAATCAGCCAATCGGATTGAAGTTCAAAACGATTGACTGATTGGATCAGCCAATAGAATGCGAGGTCCCGCAAAAAGCCCTTTTAAGGGCTGGTAAAAGAGCTGATTACTTTTGTAATTTAGTATAGGGTAGGGAAATTTTATTATTTTGGGGGGCTTTTTTATTTTATTAGGGGGCTTAGATTAGGTGTAATTAGATTAAAATTCTTGTAATATTTTTTTATTTTTTGTAATTTAGTGTTTGTTTTTGTACTATAGTTTAGTTTATTTAATTGTATTTTAGTTTAGATCATTGTAGTTAATTTATTTAATTAATTTATTGATAGTGTAGTGTTAGGTGTATTTGTAACTTAGGTTAGGATTTATTTTACAGGTAATTTTGTAATTATTTTAACTAGATAGCTATTAAATAGTTATTAACTATTTAATAGCTATTGTACCTAGTTAAAATAAATACAAAGTTGCCTGTAAAATAAATATAAATCCTAAAATAGCTACAATGTAGGATTGAGCTCGCATTCTATTGGCTGTTCCAATCAGCCAATAGAATGCCAGCTCAATCCTATTGGCTGATTGGATCAGCCAATAGGGTTGAAGTTCAATCCTATTGGCTGATTGCATCAGCCAATAGGATTTTTTCTACCTTAATTCCGATTGGCTATCAGCCAATCGGGATCTAAGGGACGCCATCTTGGATGACGTCACTTAAAGGTACCTTCATTCAACTTTAGTCGTCGAATGAAGAGATGCTCCGCGTCTGTCATGATTTCAGCTACAGACTATACCTTTAAATCATGATCTCCGCCCTATCCTTACCCTATTTAAGTTACAACCTTACCTCACAGCTTTGCTTGATTATTGCAGTCTGTGGGTTGTCTGTTTCCATTCACTCACTGTTCTCTGCAAACTAACGAAGCTATTTCCTTTGTTCTATCTCAGTGATTTGGGAACCTTGTTTTTGCCTGTCATATTATTAAGCTTTTCATCAAATCTGCTTATTTATTATCTACTTGAGGATTTTATCTCAACACCTTTACTAAACAGGAACTTTTGTTTACTTCTACTTTAACCGGAACGTCTCTCCTATCCATTTCACCTTGGTGACGTCATCCACGCAGCCTTCATCCTGAACGCGCAGCGCGCCAACTTCTCCTCAAACGCTGAGTACTCAGCACGGATCAACATAAACAACTCTCTTGCTATTACCGGCAACTATACTCTCTACAATATCTGGATAAGGTATGTACATATGTATTACAACAAACATGCTGTTAATGAGATCTCCAACAAAGGCCATAAAAGTACACTCTCCACCTCGTATTTAATATTGCGTTCACAACGCATTATTCCTCATTCATCTTTCCTGTTATTACGCTGCTACAAATCAATATTTAATACAAACTCAATTTTCACATCATTACTGACCATAACTTCAAATTGTTATCTGAAAGCTTTCCAAGTTTTTTGTCTAATAAGTGACTTGCTCATTTACTTCAGCTATTTTTTCATTACTGCTTATTTATTTTTTATCATTCTAATTTGGTTTGAGTCTCACTGACTGTTAGTTTAACAGCTCAGTGAATTATAACAATCATTTTTTCCTATAGAAACTTTTGCTTTTTTTCAGCATCTCTTTAACAAGATATGTTAACAGAGAGAAAATGAAAGCATACAAACATATATATAGTGATAAATTACTAAAACTTAAAGTTTATAACAGTAACTATCACAGAATAATCAAGCCAAAAAAAAAGATTAAATATTCATTTGCACTTAATTCCAGATTGATCATGGATCTCCTAGAAATGTCCAATCAAATTACTTCACTGAATCAAAAGGTGGAATTATTGGCCCAAGGATTAACAGAGATAAAAAATGAGAATAGTACTTTAAAACAAATTCTTAATGAATTTATTTCTCAAAAATCCACTGAAATACCTGAGCCTCATGTTAATCCCCCCATACCATTCAGTGGTGATCGCACTAAATTTCGCGAATTTAAAAATGCTTGTATGTTGCTCTTTACTTTGAAACCTAGAACCTACCGTACTGACAAAATTAAAGTTTACACTGCTATATCATATCTGTCAGGAGAACCTCGAGCATGGGCTGATAGGTTCTTAGAAAGTGAAGATCCCCTACTTAACTCATTAGAAAAATTTTTCCTTACTATGGCAGTACTGTATGATGACATCAATAAACAACAGACTGCAGAACAGAGGTTAAGATCCCTCAAGTAAGGGAAAAGGGCAGTAGAGGATTACATAGCTGATTTTCAGCTATGGGCCACTGATTCACAGTGGAACTCAGTCAGTTTAAAAAATCAATTTCGTTTGGGTCTATCCGAACACCTGAAAGATGAACTTTCAAGGGTGGACTATCCAGAGACACTGGAAGCTCTTATTAAATTGAGTATTGCTATAGATCGGAGATATCGTGAAAGAAAGAGTGAAAGGAATCAATTTGAAGGCACTCCTAAGAAACCTTATCATACCTATTCAGAGAAAACTACTACTAACCCTGTTCCAATGGAAATAGGGACAATACGCGGTCCACTTACCCAGGATGAGAAACATAGAAGACGACTTGCCAACCTATGTTTATATTGTGCCAATAAGGAGCATGATGTTGCAAATTGTCCAATCCTTCTACGTCAAAAGAAGGGTAAGTTGAATAAAGATTATAAATTTGAGAAAATTTTGAAACCAACTCTCCTTGTACTAAATTTGTCTTTACAGTGGGATCTTCAACAACTGCAGAACGAGGCAATCGTTGATTCAGGAGCTGATGGTTTATTCATTGATGAATCTATTGTGAATTTAAATAAAATACCAATTGTGCAGAAAAACTCTCCCCTTTTCGTAAGAGTTATAGATGGTACACAAATATTAAAGGGTCCTATCACTCACCATACAATACCACTACTGACAATCACCCCTGACGGTCATAAAGAATTTTTAACTTTTGACGTAATCCCTAGGTCAATACACCCAATAATTCTAGGTTACCCCTGGTTGCAGAAACACAACCCATCTATTGACTGGTCACAAAATCATATAACATTCACTTCACAATACTGTCTTGACACCTGCTATCCCTATCTGACAATAGGACATATATCATCAGTCCTACCTGAGGATTACTTAGAGTTTAGTGACGTGTTTAACCTAAAACATGCTGAAACACTACCTCCTCATAGGCATTTCGATTGCCCAATTGATATTAAACCTGGGATAGAAATACCATCAGGAAGGATTTTCCCTCTCTCTCAGAAAGAACTAAAACATCTGAGAGAATATTTAGATGAAAATCTTAAAAAAGGTTTTATCACCCCTTCATCCTCTCCCATAGCTTCCGCTTTTTTCTTTGTGACAAACAAAGACGGTACACTCCGACCAATCATAGATTATCGAGCTTTAAATGCTGTCACCATTAAAAATCGATATCCTCTACCACTCATCCCAGAAATTATTGAACGTCTTCAAGGAGCAACCATTTTTACTAAGCTTGATCTTAAAGGAGCTTACAATCTAATCAGAATGAAATCTGGGGATGAGTGGAAAACAGCTTTTAAAACCAGATATGGATTGTTCCAATATAACGTTATGCCTTTTGGTTTAACAAACGCTCCGGCAACATTCCAATTCTTTATTAATGAGATCTTTAAAGAATTGATGGATGTCTGCGTTATTGTGTATCTCGATGATATTCTTATATATTCCAAGAATTTAACAGATCACAAAAAGCATGTTAGATGGGTTTTAGCTACCCTGAGAGACCATCATCTATATGCTAAGATGGAGAAATTTCATTTTCACAAAGACACCATCAAATTCCTTGGGTATATCATCTCACCCAAAGGTATACAAATGGATCAAGAAAAACTAACTGCTATAGCTAATTGGCCTACACCTACCTCTGTAAAATCATTACAGAGGTTCTTAGGTTTTACCAATTTTTATAGAAAGTTCATTAACCACTTCTCTTCTATTGTTCAACCTCTGACCCAACTAACTGGGAAACAGAAATATATATGGGATTCTAAAACAGAACAAGCATTTCAACAACTAAAGAAAGAATTTACTACAGCACCTGTTCTAAGGTTACCTGATCCAGACTTACCCTTTACATTGGAGGTTGACGCCTCAAATGTGGGAATAGGAGCTATACTCTCACAACCTGGACGGGAGGATTCTTTTCAACATCCTGTTGCCTACTTCTCTCGTAGATTATCACCAGCAGAAAGAAATTATTCTGTTGGGGATAAGGAATTGCTAGCTATGAAATCTGCTATGGAACATTGGAGACATCTACTTGAAGGTACCGTTCACCCATTTCAAGTGTTCACAGACCACAAGAATCTCCAATATCTTAAAAAGAATAAAACATTATCATCCAGACAAGTTCGATGGGCTTTATTCCTTGATCGATTCAATTTCACACTTTCTCATATTCCTGGAACTAAAAATATTAAAGCTGATGCCCTTTCAAGATCTTTCGAAGCAGCTGAAGATTTTGATAATCTAACTCATGTAATTCCTCTCTCTAAAATAATCGGATCTGCAACCTTAGTGTCATCTGATTTATATCAAGCACAACAATCAGATTTGGAAATACCTCCTATCTGTATTCCTGACTCTGAGTCCGGACTTTTTAAGTACAAAGAAAGAATTTACGTACCATTTTCTTTAAGAGAACAGATCATTCAGCAACATCATAATACTCCATTAGCGGGACATCCTGGTATTGAAAAAACAAATGAACTAATCAATAGAAACTACTGGTGGCCACATATGAAGTTGACTATTCAAGACTACATTACTAATTGTCAAATCTGCGCTACTACAAAGAAAGAGCATCACAAACCTTATGGATTGTTATGTCCATTACCTATACCACAGAAACCTTGGGATACTATTTCCTTAGATTTCATTGTGGATTTGCCACAATCTCATAGCCATAACACAAT
The DNA here is from genome assembly GCF_027579735.1 of Bombina bombina. Classification (NCBI taxonomy): domain Eukaryota; kingdom Metazoa; phylum Chordata; class Amphibia; order Anura; family Bombinatoridae; genus Bombina; species Bombina bombina. Next base: position 452,909,692 of record NC_069502.1, read on the forward strand.
AATGGTAGTTGTGGACCATCTTACAAGATTGGCACATTTTATTCCCTTAAAGAAGACACCTTCTGCCATCACGACTGCTACCGTTTTTAATAACCACATCGTACGGTTACATGGCTTACCATCATCGATCATATCTGATCGCGGAAGCCAATTTACCTCTAAATTCTGGAGATATCTATGTCAAACCTTACAAATAACACTTAGGTTCACAACCGCATTTCACCCACAATCTAACGGCCTCACTGAATGTCTGAACCAAATTTTGGAGCAATATCTCAGATGTTTTATATCAACGCAGCAGAATGATTGGTATACCTTGTTACCTAGCGCTGAATTCGCTTATAACAATTCTACCAACTCGTCAACAAAGATAACCCCATTTTATGCCACGTATGGTTATCACCCCAGATCTTACCCTAACACTTTAACTTGTACACAGTCACCTTCTGTTTCTTCCTACACTGACGCATTAAAGATGGTCATGACTGCACTACAAAATCACCTTAGTGATGCTAAAAAGTCACAGAAACGGTATTACGATAAAAAGAGAACACCTGCACCGGTGTATAACGTTAATGATTTAGTCTGGTTGTCCACAAAGAACATAAAATTACCAGTTCCTTCCAAGAAATTAGCTGATCAGTTTGTTGGTCCATTTCCTATTAAGAAGGTCATTAATGAGAACGCAGTGACTTTGAAACTGCCACCAACCATGCATGTTCATCCCTCCTTCCATGTTTCACTTTTGAAACCTTACAGGGGTCAAGGTATTCCTAACCCTGTTTTTCCTGTCCTGGATCCTTTGGATTACGAAGTGGATGTCATATTGGACTCCAGACGTCGCAGAGGAACACTGGAGTACCTTGTTCACTGGAAAGGGTATGATGACAGTGAGAACTCTTGGATTCCGATCCGTGATATGAATGCACCTGCCTTGTTAAAGGATTTTCACTCAGCTTTCCCTCTGAAACCTAGACCTCAATCCTGTGAGTGGGGTCCTTGAGAAGGGGGATCTGTCATGATTTCAGCTACAGACTATACCTTTAAATCATGATCTCCGCCCTATCCTTACCCTATTTAAGTTACAACCTTACCTCACAGCTTTGCTTGATTATTGCAGTCTGTGGGTTGTCTGTTTCCATTCACTCACTGTTCTCTGCAAACTAACAAAGCTATTTCCTTTGTTCTATCTCAGTGATTTGGGAACCTTGTTTTTGCCTGTCATATTATTAAGCTTTTCATCAAATCTGCTTATTTATTATCTACTTGAGGATTTTATCTCAACACCTTTACTAAACAGGAACTTTTGTTTACTTCTACTTTAACCGGAACGTCTCTCCTATCCATTTCACCTTGGTGACGTCATCCACGCAGCCTTCATCCTGAACGCGCAGCGCGCCAACTTCTCCTCAAACGCTGAGTACTCAGCACGGAACAACATAAACAACTCTCTTGCTATTACCGGTAACTATACTCTCTACAATATCTGGATAAGGTATGTACATATGTATTACAACAAACATGCTGTTAATGAGATCTCCAACAAAGGCCATAAAAGTACACTCTCCACCTCGTATTTAATATTGCGTTCACAACGCATTATTCCTCATTCATCTTTCCTGTTATTACGCTGCTACAAATCAATATTTAATACGAACTCAATTTTCACATCATTACTGACCATAACTTCAAATTGTTATCTGAAAGCTTTCCAAGTTTTTTGTCTAATAAGTGACTTGCTCATTTACTTCAGCTATTTTTTCATTACTGCTTATTTATTTTTTATCATTCTAATTTGGTTTGAGTCTCACTGACTGTTAGTTTAACAGCTCAGTGAATTATAACAATCATTTTTTCCTATAGAAACTTTTGCTTTTTTTCAGCATCTCTTTAACAAGATATGTTAACAGAGAGAAAATGAAAGCATACAAACATATATATAGTGATAAATTACTAAAACTTAAAGTTTATAACAGTAACTATCACAGCGTCGGATGTCTTGAAGATGGACCCGCTCCGCGCCGGATGGATGAAGACTTTTGCCCGTCTGGATGACCACTTCACCTGGCTTGGATGAAGACTTCTCCCGGCTTCATTGAGGACTTCGGCCCGGCTTGGATGAAGACTTCTCACGGTAAGTCGATCTTCAGGGGGTTAGTGTTAGGTTTTTTTAAGGGTGTATTGGGTGGGTTTCATTTTTAGGTTAGGGACTTTGGGCCTGCAAAAGAGCTAACTGCCCTTTTAAGGGCAATGCCCATCCAAATGCCCTTTTCAGGGCAATGGGGAGCTTAGGTTTTTTTAGATAGTATTTTATTTGGGGGGTTGGTTGTGTGGGTGGTGGGTTTTACTGTTGGGGGGGTTGTTTGTATTTTTTTTTTACAGGTAAAAGAGCTGATTACTTTGGGGCAATGCCCCGCCAAAGGCCCTTTTAAGGGCTATTGGTAGTTTAGTTTAGGCTAGGGTTTTTTTTTTATTTTGAGGGGGCTTTTTTATATTGACAGGGCTATTAGATTAGGTGTAATTAGTTTAAATATCTGTAATTTGTATTATTTTCTGTAATTTAGTGTTTTTTTTTTTGTACTTTAGCTAATTTAATTTAATTTAATTTAAGTAATTGTATTTAATGTATTTCATTTATTTAATTATAGTGTAGTGTTAGGTGTTATTGTTACTTAAGTTAGGTTTTATTTTACAGGTACTTTTGTATTTTTTTAGCTAGGTAGTTATTAAATAGTTAATAACTATTTAATAACTATTGTACCTAGTTAAAATAAATACAAACTTGTCTGTAAAATAAAAATAAACCCTAAGCTAGATACAATGTAACTATTAGTTATATTGTAGCTAGCTTAGGGTTTATTTTATTGGTAAGTATTTTGTTTTAAATAGGAATTATTTAGGTAATGATATTAATATTTATTTAGATTTATTTTAATTATATTTAAGTTAGGGGGTGTTAGGGTTAGACTTAGGTTTAGGGGTTAATAAATTTAGTATAGTGTCGGCGACGTTAGGGGCGGCAGATTAGGGTTTAACCCCTTAACCACAGCACTTTTCCATTTTTTGTCCGTTTGGGACCAAGGCTATTTTTACATTTCTGCTGTGTTTGTGTTTAGCTGTAATTTTCCTCTTACTCATTTACTGTACCCACACATATTATATACCGTTTTTCTCGCCATTAAATGGACTTTCTAAAGATACCATTATTTTCATCATATCTTATAATTTACTATAAAAAAAATTATAAAATATGAGGAAAAAATTGAAAAAAACACACTTTTTCTAACTTTGACCCCCAAAATCTGTTACACATCTACAACCACCAAAAAACACCCATGCTAAATAGTTTCTAAATTTTGTCCTAAGTTTAGAAATACCCAATGTTTACATCTTCTTTGCTTTTTTTTATAAGTTATAGGGCCATAAATACAAGTAGCACTTTGCTATTTCCAAACCATTATTTTTCAAAATTAGCGCTAGTTACATTAGAACACTAATATCTTTCAGGAATCTCTGAATATCCCTTGACATGTATATATTTTTTTTTAGTAGACATCCCAAAGTATTGATCTAGGCCAATTTTGGTATATTCATGCCACCATTTCACCGCCAAATGCGATTAAATACAAAAAAATGTTCACTTTTTCACTAATTTTTTCACAAACTTTTGGTTTCTCACTGAAATTATTTACAAACAGCTTGTGCAATTATGGCTTAAATTATTTTAAATTAATCTCTGGGATCCCCTTTGTTCAGAAATAGCAGACATATATGGCTTTGGCGTTGCTTTTTGGTAATTAGAAGGCTGCTAAATGCCACTGCGCACTACACGTGTATTATGCCCAGCAGTGAAGGGGTTAATTAGGGAGCATGTAGGGAGCTTTTAGGGGCAATTTTAGCTTTAGTATAGTGTAGTAGACAACCCCAAGTATTGATCTAGGCCCATTTTGGTATATTTCATGCCACCATTTCACCGCCAAATGCGATCAAATAAAAAAAAACGTTACATTTTTCACAATTTTAGGTTTCTCACTGAAATCATTTACAAACAGCTTGTTCAATTATGGCACAAATGGTTGTAAATGCTTCTCTGGGATCCCCTTTATTCAGAAATAGCAGACATATATGGCTTTGGCGTTGCTTTGTGGTAATCAGAAGGCCGCCAAATGCCGCTGCGCATCACACGTGTATTATGGCTAGCAGTGATGGGGTTAATTATGTAGCTTGTAGGGAGCTTGCAGGGTTAATTTTAGCTTTAGTTTAGAGCTCAGCCTCCCACCTAAAACATCAGACCCCCTGATCCCTCCCAAACAGCTCTCTTCCCTCCCCCACCCCACAATTGTCCCCGCCATCTTAAGTACTGGCAGAAACTCTGCCAGTACTAAAATAAAAGCTATATTGGGGCTTTTTTTTTTTGTTTTTTTTTTTGGCATATTTACATATGCTGCTGTGTAGGATCCCCCCTTAGCCCCCAACCTCACTGATCCCCCACCAAACAGCTTTCTAACCCACCCCCTCTGCCTTAATGGGCGCCATCTTGGGTACTGGCAGCTGTCTGCCAGTACCCAGTTTAGTAACAAAAGTATGTTTATTCGTTTTTTCATAGCCCTTTTCTGTAGTGTAGCTCCCCCCCCCCAGACCAACCCCCCACCCCTTCCAGAATCCTTAGATCATAATTTATTTAGTTAAATGTTTTTTTTTTTTACTATTCTTAACTTAACTTTTGCTGCAGTGTAGCGGTTCCCTCCCGCTCCCACCCCGTGCACGCGCCCGCCCGCCGCCCCCTGTGCACGCACGCGCTCCCGTGCGCGCCCCCGCCTGTCCCGCCCCCGATCCCGCCCCCCTCCCCTTCATCCGGCACACCGATGGCCGCCCACCCGCCTCCCAGACTTGCTCCCACCCACCAACGATACCGGCCACCGATGTCCGGTGCAGAGAGGGCCACAGAGTGGCTCTCTCTGCATCGGATGGCCAAGGGGGGTTATTGCAGGATGCCTCCATATCGAGGCATCACTGCAATAACCGGAAAGCAGCTGGAAGCGAGCAGGATCGCTTCCAGCTGCTTTCCAGACCAAGGACGTACGCCACACGTCCTCGGTCATTAACTGACTTTTTTTTGAGGACATGTGGCGTACGTCCTTGGTCGTTAAGGGGTTAATAAATGTAGGTAGGTGGCAGCGATGTTAGGGACGGCATATTAGGGGTTAATAATATTTAACTAATGTTTGCGAGGCGGGAGTGTGGCTGTTTAGGGGTTAATATGTTTATTATAGTGGCGGCAACGTTGGGGGCGGCAGATTAGGGGTTAATAAATATAATGCAGGTGTCGGCAATGTCGGGGGTGGCAGATTAGGGGTTAATAAGTGTAAAATTAGGGGTGTTTAGACTCGGGGTTCATGTTAGGGTGTTAGGTGTAAACATAAATTTTATTTCCCCATAGGAGTCAATGGGGCTGCGTTACTGAGTTTTACGCTGCTTTTTTGCAGGTGTTAGACTTTTTTTCAGCCGGCTCTCCCCGTTGATTCCTATGGAGAAATCGTGCACGAGCACATTACACCAGCTCCCCGCTGACTTAAGCAGCGCTGGTATTAAAGTGAGATTTGTAGCTAAATTTTGCTCTACGCTCACTTTTTGTCTTTTAACGCCGGTTTTGTAAAAACCTGTAATACCAGCGCTGTATGCAAGTGAGCGGTGAGAAAAAAATGCTCGGTAGCATCGCATAACTCATAACGCAAAACTCGTAATCTAGGTGTATGTTAATTACATTTTTAACTCTACATTCCATATTCTATATTTTATAACTCCACATTCCCATATTCTATATTTTATAACTCCACATTTATAACTCTACATTCCATATTCTATATTTTATAACTCCACATTCCCATATTCTATATTTTATAACTCCACATTTATAACTCTACATTCCCATATTCTATATTTTATAACTCCACACTGTGTACATATTTCTTAGGGTCAGAAACTAAAATTAAAGGGACATTAAAGGGACATAAAACCAAAAACTTTCTTTTATGATTTAGATTGGGCATGCAATTTTAAACAGCTTTACAATTTACTTTTTTTTATTTCATATGCTTAGTTCCCTCAGTATCCTTTATTGAAAAGCATACCTGGTAAGCTCATAAGCAGCAATGCACTAATGGGAGTTAGCTGCTGATTGGTGGTTGCACTTATATTCCTCTTGCTATTGGCTCATCTGATTTTTTTAACTTGTTACCAGTAGTGCATTGCTGTTCATTCAACAAATGATACCAAAATAATAAGGAACATGTGATAAAAGAGGTCAATTGGAAAGTTGTTTAAAACTTTATGGTCTAGCTAAATCATGAGAGAAAAAACATTTGGGTTTTGTCCTTTTAAAGGGACACTGAACCCAAATGTTTTCTTTCGTGAATCAGATAGAGCATGCAATTTTAAGCAACTTTCTAATTTACTCCTATTATCAATTTTCCTACGTTCTCTTGCTATCTTTATTTGAAAAAGAAGGCATCTAAGCTAAGGAGCCAGCAAATTTTTGCTTGAGAACCATGGACAGCACTTGTTTATTGGTGCTGTCCAATCAGCAAGGACAACCCAGGTTGTTCACCAAAAATGGGCTGGCATCTAAACTTACATTCTTGCTTTTCAAATAAACATACCAAGAGAATGAAGAAAATTTGATAATAGGAGTAAATTAGAAATTTGCTTAAAATTGCATGCTCTATCTGAATCACAAAAGAAAATTTTTGGGTTCAGTGTCCCTTTAACTGCTTGGTACAACTACAGTAGAATGGTTACTACTCATCATGCTGTTGTTTTTCCTCCTGGGCCTGCAGCTATCTCCAAAGCCATTCTCTTATTATAATCCTTTTTGGGCTAGATTATGAGTGGAGCGCTATAGTTTGCGCATGAGCGATATCAGGTATTTGTGGCCATTTGTGCGCAAGTTAAATTCCACTCATATTACAAGTTGACAGTAAATGTGAACGCGTAAGCGCAATCGCAATTTACGCTAGAATGATTACAGTGACTTCAGAGCTCTGTTTAACTGTTACACAAGTCAAAAAAGTGTCACAAAACAAATAAAAAATACAAAGTACAGTTACAAAAAAATTGCACAAAAGTTATAAGGGCTGAAAGATATGAGCTCTTAAGGTAGGCAAAGGGCTTTAACATAGAGATACATAGTCATACATACATGTCTAATTATGTATATGTATGTATATATACTGTGTATATATGTGTGCACATATGTATTTATTTATATAAAGATCATATTTATTCATATTTAATAAAGTGGTATGCTGTTTGTTTAATGTAAATATTTCACATTTCAATGTTCTGCACATAGGGGAATATTTCCTTTGCATTTTAAATAGATATTCCTATTTATACCTGTATATATATCTATACCTATATGTAATCATGTATATATAAGTATAAATATATATTTGTGCAAATATCCATTAGGTATATATTTTACTATCTCTTTAAGAATAAATAGAACATATTATGCTTTGTGTAGAACATTGGATTATGAAATATGCAATATTATCTGCTTATGTTGTGCTTTTAAATAACCACGATCGTGTTTGAGCGACATCACAATAAACCTATTTAACCTATTAACTCTTAAACCACCAAGTCCCCACATCGCAAGAAACCTAATTAACCTATTAACCCCTAAACCTCCAAATCCCGACATCGCAATAAACCTAATTAATATATTAACCCCTATACCGCCAACCCACAATGCAAATAACTAATTTAATTACTAAGCTTCCCCCGCCCGTTAGGGGGTAATTGGTAATTTTTGTAAGTAAAAAAGTTGTTTAACTTAGGGCAATGCCCTACAAAAGGCCCTTTTAAGGGATATTGGAAGTTTAGTATTAGATTAGGGGGTGTTTTTATTTTAGGGGGATTTTTTGTTTTTATAGGGGTATTAGTTTAGGTTTAAATTTTTTATTTTGGATAATTTTGTTTATTTTTTTCTGTAATTTTACTTTTTTATTTACTTTAACTTTAGCTTGGGGGTTGTATTTTTTAAACATAGATTTCCCTCTGGGCAGGCTTATCGCCTAGTTCACAAATAAGTATTATTGTTGCTAGCTTGAGCCATATCGTGCACTTCAGTTTAGTGTGCACAATACAGAGCGGGAGCTATACATTGCAAAAAACGTAACTCTTCTGCTTTATATTGTGCAAGCTAACCCAAAGTGCATGGTACAACAATACATGCATACCAAGATGGCGACGCCCAATATAAAGATGCAGCTGTACCAAGTGGCTTCTGTAACAAGTTAAAATAAGAGAACAGCTTTAAAGAGATCTGCAGGTACAGAAGTACAGACACTAAGATGGTGAGTTGTAAATCTGCTACTGTAGTTGTACCCAACACTTTAATGTCCCTTTAACATTTTTACTATAACAGTATAAACAATAATTTACCGCATGCAGGGGTCAAGTCGAGCGGGAACGCATGGGAATGAAGTTCCTGCACTATTTTTGCCGGAGGAACTAAGTTCCCTCTGGACAGAGAACAGAAATGTTTCAGTAAACACTAATGATGCTGATGGGAGGAGCTAGAGGAAGTCTGGTTAGAGGGATAGTGAGATCCTCTAGTAATGGGTAGTAACATTTCCTACAATACACTAAATGCAAGCTTGTCAGTGGTCCTGCTGTGTGATCACCCCGCACTGTGGAACACATTGTGATTATATTTCTGTGTGGCTTGCTCTGGGGTTATTTAGCTCCCCTCAGCAGAAATAGGACTATTGCACCTTAAGTGGTGAGACTCTGTGACAGAAGAGGATGCTCAGACCCAGAGGTAACCATTCAACCCTTTATTGGATTTAATTTGCTTCCATTAACCCAAGTATAAAATTAGACAAATAAATACAGTGTGTGTGTGTATATAAAAGACAATATTAATTGTGAGGGGGGGGGGGGGTGTAAATATTGGTGAGTTCCCACACTATTTTTTGTAGGACTTGACCCCTGACCGCATATATTTTCAACCTGGATGATTTGTACACATTTTTTATACATAAAAGAGCATGTCTGAAATCTGTGTAACTAATTAGCTAGTTTTTGTCACTCTCTATTTTTTTTATAAATGAATACTGTACAGTACAGTAACTTTTTCAGTCAATAAATGCATATTATTTAGTTTACTGGGTGTGTTATACATGCATTGCAATCAGCAGTATTAAATATTATCATACTTTATATAATCACAGCACAAAAAAATGTGTGTTTGCTAACAAAGCTGTGGGAATTTTCCTTATCAGCCACTATGCAATCTATCCCACAAAACAGGTGAGCACAAACATACACTTATTGTTATGCTGTGACCTTTGCTTGGTCACATTCTTTCCATAAAATGTAGATTAATTCTTACTATTCAGTGTACTGGGTGTGGTACATATTAACATGAATGAACATTTTGACGAATGTGTACCTGGTTTTTAAAAATCCTATTAAAAACAGGGGCACTTTCATTCATCAAAGTTTACATTTTAGCAGTTTTGTTAAAATACTTACCATTTCTTCTTGCAAAGCCAGAGCAGCGCTTCCCCTGCCCATCGCTCGTCTCTTCATAGGTTAGTTATGAAGAATCCGGCTTCCTCCAATCACGGCTTGGCCTCAGGCAGTGTTTGCTCGGGGGGGGGGGGGGGAAGCTGTGATTGGAGGAAGTTGGATTCATCATTGCTGAAGTAAGAAGAGATGAGCGACGGGCGGGGGAAGCGCTGCTCCGGCTTTGCAAGAAGAAAAGGTAAGTATTTTAACAAAACCGCTAAAATGTAAACTTTGATGAATGAAAGTGCCCGTTTTTAATAGGATTTTAAAAAACCGGGCACACATTCATCAAAGTTTACATTCACTTTAATTAAAAGCAGCAGTGTTTAATATACACCATTCTGTACATAATCACATCCCCATAGAGCACTGGTTTTCAAACCTCTCCTCAGGCCTCCCTAACAGGTCAGATTTTGAAGATATCTAAACTGGAGCACAGGTGAAATAATCAGCTGATTAGTAAACCTGATTATTTTACCTGCTCTCCTCCAAGGTAATCATGCAAATCTGTGTTGCATAACAATAAAGATACAGTAAACTAAAACACTAATAAAACTTCCCTTTAGGGTCGCAGTCAGTCTTGGTTTCTCCAACGACCAATATAGTATGCATGTTTTCAAAGGGCGGCGCCAGCCTTCTTCCTACAGAATCCTGACAATCTGACCTATTAGGGAGGCTTGCGGCAGGCCATAGAGGTATGCCCACTAGCAAAGCTGAGGCAGTTTTCCTTATCAGCAAATTGGGCAATATTTACCACAAATTTGTTGAGTAAAATGTGTACAGTCTGATATTTTAAAAATAATAATAAAAAAAAAATGTTAACGTACAAAATGTTTATAAAGTGATATTAATGCATTGTTTTTTGTTTATAAATGGCTGTAAATGTGCAAATACATACATATATATATATATATATATAGAGAGAGAGAGATTTCCCCAAGGAATCTAGAATCCTTAAGGAAAAATTACCTAATAAAGGATATAATAGGGATAATAAACAAAAAACTTTCTTAAAAGTGAATAAGATGGATAGAAAAGAACTTCTTTAACCAAAAACAGCAACAAAAAAGAAAGAAAACTTATCCCGTCCATGATCACTACCTATAATGAAGGAGCCAATGATATTAAAAAAATCTTAAATAGACATTGGCATGTACAAAAAAGGATAACCTATTGAAGGAAGTCACAGATTCAAGACCCCAACTTAATTTTAGGAAAGGCAGAAACTTAAAATCTGTTTTAGCACCAAGTAAACTTAAGCAAGAAAATAGGGCCACTAATGACAAATCAAAGAATATGTTGCATACAAATACCAAAGGTTTCTTCAAATGTAATCGCTTAAATTGTGAACATCATTACAATAAAAATAAACCAACTAGATCCATTACTTCAACTTCCAACAATAAAACATTTGAAATTGAAACCCTCTCTAATTGTAGGACCGACCATGTTGTCTACATGTTAGAGTGTGAATGTAAATTACAATACACAGGTCGTACAATTAGACCATATAAAACTAGACTTCTGGAACACATAAGGAATATTGAAATGGGTTTAGAGAAGCATAGTGTATCCAATCATTTTAGAATACACCATAACAAAGATCCTAGCAGCCTTAGGGGAACCATTTTGGAACATATCAAAATACCAACTGCAGGTATAAATAGGGAACTCCATTTAAGAAGAATGGAAACCTCATGGATACATAAAATGTGTACCATGTCCTTAAGAGGCCTTAACAAAGATATAGACATAGCAGCTATTTTGGTCCAATAAATATCATATAGTCCCATTATTTGTTGTATTACATCTTAGGATTTGAATAGTGGACTCTATTAGTGACATTTATATCTGCGTTTTAGACTGATTGAATTTAAATTAATTATATGTATATGTTTTTTATACGATTGTATAGATTATGTTTATTTATTATTTTAGGAATCGGATATATTAACTTATTGTGTATTATGTAGGAAATATGTCAAGACAATGATTTCCTTTTATATTTCTTTCTTAATTCATTAATGTACTTTTAAGTATTTCTTATCTATTATTAATGTTTTTTAAAATACTGTCTCTCTAAGTCCCTATGAAATGTTGTTTATATATGAAATTTACGATATCCAAATACTGTACTACAGTAGCTACTTTTATATTCTATATTATATTCTCTATATATATTGCCTGATGATGTTCGAGCGTAACTAAATGAACCTCTTCTGAGCTGGTAAACTGACAAGACGGATAACACTGTTGACTTCAAGTTTTAGAATTGATGACGAATTTGACGGATGCCTTCCCCTAGTTACTATACCCCTCTGAGGAAGGAAATAACATTTAACCTTTGAAACGCGTTAGGGCACTTTTTATTCTACATATTTTGTTTGAAATTTAAGTTTGAATATTATACCGGCTTCTGCTGGTCTATTCACAATTTCTTGATTGGTTTGCTGACGATCAGGATCTCTGTAAGATATACTATGTGACCTGTGAAACCAGCTTTTGGAGATTGTTTTTATGCTTTATGCTTTATCCATACTGCATAATGTTTGAGGATATATAATGTGAGTGCACATTTTTTATTTGTATATACTTGTATTTTAATAAATAAAGTATTACACTATTTGGTTCTTTCCTTCTGTTATTGATTTTGAGCACTTGTTGCTGAACGGAAGGAGGACCAGCTGTGACTACATACTCTAGGAGGCAGATAAATACTACTGCATACAATCCCAAACAAAGAATAAGTTCGCTGGACGATGTTCCCCCCCTCACAGATGTGGACACTTACCTCATTAGATTGAGGTAATTCTTTTTATATATATATATATATATATATATATATATATATATACTGCAATTAAAGGGGAACCATCACTCAATCCTTCAAACAGCCTCCGGGGTGTACTTCCAATTTGGGTAATATTCAAGATAGCAAAGAAGGCACTCTCCGTTTCAATAACCTTACTTATTTATTATTATATTAATAAATAAGTAAGGTTATTGAAATGGAGAGTGCCTTCTTTGCTATCTTGTATATATATATATATATATATATACACAGTACTGTGCAAAAGTCTTAGGCCAACATTAGATTTGTTGTTTTAGCAAAGTTTTAATGACCATCCATATTTATTTTTTGTTATCTTTATTAAGTTAAAAACAGAAAATACAGGAAATATGTACACAAAATATATAAAAAAAAAAATTCAGAACAAAATGGCTTCTTCAGGCAAAAGTAATTTTTAGTGTGATCTCCCTTGGCACTAAACTCATCTTGAACTCTTTTGAGGAGACTGTCCTGAAGTATTCTTCTGGTATATTATACCAGGCTTATTTCAGCATTTCCCAGAGTTCTTCTTTAAATTTAGGTTCTCTTTTATTTATTTCTCTGTCCAGGTGATCCCATACTGCCTCTATAATATTCAGGTCTGGACTCTGTGGAGGCCTGTCCATGATTGTTAGTGTTTTTTCAGCTGTTTTTCTCTCCAAATATGATTTCACTAGCAGTGTGCTTGGGAGCATTTTCCCAATCAGGCGCTTTCCAGAAGGAATGGCATGATGAAATAAAACCTGTCTGTACTTTTCAGCATTCATGATCCCATCAATTCGGACAATATCGCCAATGCCACTGGCAGAAATGCAGCCCCAAATCAGGACAGACCCTCCACCATGTTTCACTCAAGGCCGGAATCATTCATTCTTCCATCTCTCTCCAACTCTTCTTGTCAGATATTGTCGACGATTGGACCCAAAAAGTTAAAACTTGGATTCGTCACTCCATAGTACTCTTTTCCACTGATCTTCGTTCCAATCTTTGTGAGCTTTAGCATATCTTAGCCTTTTTACCTTGTTACCCTTCCGAAAAAGTGGTTTCTTGGTTGCTACCCTTCCACAAAGACCATTCCTGGTCAAGCTTCTTCGAACTGTAGAATGGTCAACTTGGCATTCAAATGAAGATTTCAGATGCTGAGCCAGGTCCTTCCTGGATTTCTGTCCTGCCCTCTCAAAGAAGAAACTCTGAGAAATTCAGATAGAACATGCAGTTTTAAATAACTTCCCAATTTACTTCCATTAACAAAATGTGCACAGTCTTTTTTATATTTACACTACTGAGCATGTGCAAGAATGTACAGAATATACATAAATGCATTTGTGATTGGCTGATGGCTGTAACATGATGCAGGTGGAGTGTAAATAGACATAACTTAGAAATTTGTTAGAAAAAAATCTACTACTCATTTAATCTTTAGAATATGTGCTATTGCATTGTATTTTTATCATATATTTGTTGATTATGTAAAACTACTTTATTTACTGGTCATTTAAGAAAGTTTTTAATATAGAAGGAGATACAACAGGAAAAAGCTGATATTTCAAATGGCAAAATAAATGTAAAGGAGCTGTTTGTAGACAAATCAATACACTCAAACGGGTTAAAGAAGATAGGGCCAGATTCCGAGTGGAGTGCAGAATAGCCCTTTCGCAAGCGCAATATCTGTGCTCCACTCATAATACCCGCACAATTGTGCGATGGTGTCTGAAGTGGCCCGCAATGCGAACTCAACTTCGTTTTTGCATTGCATTGAAGCTTTGCATTTAATAGAGCGTGATTCCATAGGCTCCAATGGGAGCCTCGTTCTCATACCGTGAGAACTAGCGCAGCAAAGGGGCTAAGTTGCACAGCGATGGGCAGCAATTTTAATTATATATGAATATATACATATATATTTATGTGTTAATATATGTACGTATATACACATATTAGCACATATATATGTATGTATGTAAGCACAATGAGTATCAAAGAGGTCTGTCCGTAGTGAGAATAAACAAACTCAGTAGTCTTTGTCAGAAACAGCCCACAAACAAATCAATGCTTATGTGTGAGTAACGCACTAAACCCTGGAGCTATGTTCTCTCTATTTACGTAACCAGTAGATCCACAGGGAGAAAGGAACCACCAGACCTAGACCTCAATATACTTCAAACTCGTCTGTGGCGTCTTCGGCGTTGCTCTCCAGCTTGGGTTCGTTACACCTGTCACGGTCCAATGACATAACGTAGAGGAATCCCTTACCCCGACTCTTGGAGATGAGGAATAAGCAGGCCAAATTCCATGCTTGGTAAATGAATCCACAATGAAGAAAGAAGAATCTGGTCTTCTAAAAATTAACTTTTATTGCAAAAGTGTTAAATACGGAGATGCACACAGCAAGGACAGTGCTGCGCGTGTATGTTTTGCTCCTTCCGGTTTGCATCTCCGTTTTTAACACTTTTGCAATAAAAGTTAATTTTTAGAAGACCGGATTCTTCTTTCTTCATAGTGTATATAAGCACATACATATATATTTACAGGGAACAAACAGTTCCTATAGACCGCAATGTAAAGGCACTTTTCAGTGCCAGTTTTTTTCTAACACCCCGCACCCGCCACTTTTAACCCCTAAGAACTGGCTAATGCAGTAGTTTTTTATGAAAAGAAAAATGTTTCTTTTTTTTCATAAATAAACTAAAAGACCTTTTATTTGGGGGGCATTTGGGGCACTTTTAGAAAATCAACCAAAGATCTGATCTCTGGTTAATATTCTGAGCACTAATTGCTACCGCGAGCTTGCAGTAGCAATAACTAATCACTTGTAATAGCTGGTAATATGGCGCCAAGCCGGATTTCTGCATGGCTATTGGCTAAGAGGTGGAAACGTCACCTTTAAGCCAAATAGCGTTCTGCAGTGGCCTACCTTAGCAGCTTAGTGTGGAGAACACTGCAAACAAATAAAGGAGCTTTCAGCATGAAGTATTTACACTTCATGAATGAAAGTCCCCTTTATTTGTTCCAATGGTAAATCCTAGCGTTTCACAAACACTAGGATTCACCCTCACTTTAAGGAAGCAATTGTTGCAGAATGGGTCAAGGGAGCTCTAAATTGATTTCGCCACCTGCAAAAGGGCCTTCTGCTTTTATGTTATTTATCTGTATGTTAGTAATGGGTGTGAAATGTGTTTGTTTTCTGACATACAGTACTACTGCCTCTAATGTTGGTGTATTTTAATTGATTAGTTAGATTAATTGGAGTATATGACAGGGGAGGACAAAAAAGCAAATTAAAAGGTAGGCATTTAATTTTATAAAGAAATATATGAAATAGACTATAAAGAAAAGGCCTAAATGTGAATTAGAAATAGTGACCAGAAAGTTTAGTATTATATAGACTCCTAAATATTTTTATCTATGTGTATTGAAAAGGATTAGAAGACATATCGAATAATACTTCAAAATCAAGAGAAGTTAATTGGTAAGCCAGTGAAAGGTCTACAGAGATACAAGAGTTTTCCACTGAGAAGAAAAAACAGTAGTTCAACCCTTAACGTTAAATTCATTAGGATTTGCCATTTGGAGTTTAGTATGACCTCATTTGTGTCCATCTAATGCACAAAAAGGAATCAGCAAAGTCCCACAAATAGTGCACGTGGAAAGCAGAGGCCCACTGATGGCCTCCAGAATATCAGAAGAGCAAAAAAGGCTTCACAGCACTATACTCCAACAATCTTTATTATAGAGTATAAATCCAACAGCAACGTTTCAGGCTATTAACCCTTAGGGGCCAAATTATCAAGCTCGCCGGAAACAGACCGCTGTTCCATAACTTGTCCACCTGCTCTGAGGCGGCGGACAGAAATCAACTCGATCGAATACGATCAGGTTGATTGACACCCCCTGCTAGCAGCCGATTGGCTGTAAATCTGCAGGGGGTGGTATTGCACAAGCAGTTCTGGGGAACTGCTTGTGCAATGATAAATGCCGACAGTGTAAGCTGTCGGCTTTTATCAATGTGCAACGGACATGATACGCTACATCGTATCATGTCCGCTCGCACTTTTATAAGTATGCCCCGCTGTCATGCTATGCAATACATTCATTTTTCAATGCACTTATATTGCAAACTAATACCAACAAGTTTCCTGCATATCAATTAAACATTTCAATCAAATATATCTCCAAATATGCCCTCTAATGGCATCCAGTAAAAACAGCAATGATTAAACTAAATCAATCAGTTTAAATCATCAAATGGAAACAGACTTATCATAATCTTTATTCATCCCATAAGGTTTGAGAGCATTTAAAGTGAATGTAAATTTTGATGCTAAAGTGCTCGGTTTTTAAAATTCGATTAAAAACAGGGGCACTTTAATTCATCAAAATTTACATCTCACTCCTGTTGTGAAAAAACCTTACCTTTTAATCTTGACAGCAGCTCCAGCTTCCTCCATCCGTCGCAAAGCCTCTTCCTGGGTCTAAAATGAGGAATTCGGCTTCCTCCAATCATGGTATTGAATCAGACACTGATTCCCCCGGGGGGGGGGGGGGGGGGGGAAGCCATGATTGGAGGATGACATATCCATCATTTCTAAAAGGTAATTTTCCAGCCTCCAGTAGATTTTTAAAAGACCTTTATTAGTTTTTTACAGGGTCCATTGTAACAACGACGTTTCGAACCTATACCAGGTTCTTAATCATGTTTATAGAATAGTGTACAGGTGTGTCTTTTATACCTGTCCATTTCCTATAAGATTACACAACAGTGCCATCATGTGGTCAAAATTTAAAATTACAAGCGATAAATATAAAACTTGAGTTGTTCAGCTTCTTGTACATCTTTAGATTGAGTTTTTTAAGCTAGTTACCCTCTTTTTCTTAATTTTTGTATGATTATCACATGCAACATTAAAACCAAATTTTTTTCAATATTTACAAATAAAACCTATACACATAAGATGTTAGAATCATATTAGCTACTACAGATAGCTAACCTGAGAGATTTATTAGTAAGAGCAGATATTGGTAGCAAAAAGAAAAGCATTCAAACATCTATAGGACCTGACAATAGAGGTTGTTATCCTTGCCTACATTGCAGCCATTGTAGCTCCATAATAAAGGGGAAAGAATTTTTCCACCCTATTAAGGGGACTAAATATCCAATCAAAAAATATCTAACATGTAGAAGCACATACTCTATATACCTCATTAAATGTCCGTGTGCCAGGATTTATATAGGTGAAACTAGTAGGGAGGTAAGAACAAGAATCACTGAACACAAATCCAACATCAGGAATAAAAATACAGAAGCACCTGTTTCCTGTCACTTCCTCTCCATGGGTCATAACATCAGTCAACTGAGATTTCAAGTCATTGAACAAGTTGACAGACCCAGGAGGGGAGGTGACAGAGACCAATTGCTCAAAAGAAGAGAGATGTTTTGGATTAATAAGTTAAATACCATGATACCTGAAGGCTTGAACAAAGATTTTGAATGGTCATTATTTTTCTAACACATAACTGTAGCATTTATCTGTAGTAGCTAATATGATTCTAACATCTTATGTGTATAGGTTTTATTTGTAAATATTGAAAAAAATTTGGTTTTAATGTTGCATGTGATAATCATACAAAAATTAAGAAAAAGAGGGTAACTAGCTTAAAAAACTCAATCTAAAGATGTACAAGAAGCTGAACAACTCAAGTTTTATATTTATCGCTTGTAATTTTAAATTTTGACCACATGATGGCACTGTTGTGTAATCTTATAGGAAATGGACAGGTATAAAAGACACACCTGTACACTATTCTATAAACATGATTAAGAACCTGGTATAGGTTCGAAACGTCGTTGTTACAATGGACCCTGTAAAAAACTAATAAAGGTCTTTTAAAAATCTACTGGAGGCTGGAAAATTACCTTTTTGAAATTGACATTGGGGTTTGGCTAACCCTTTCCTGTGCCCCTGTTTGAAAAGGAGCTGTCTCTCATCACTTATTCATATCCATCATTTCTGACATCAGAAATGGCTTGCGACAACCGTAGGAAGCTGGAGCTGCTGTCAGGTTTAAAAGGTAAGTATTTTTTTACAACACAAGTAAAATGTAAATTTTGATCAATTAAAGTGCCGCTGTTTTTAATCGAATTTTTAAAAACCGTGCACTTTAGCATCAAAATTTACATTCACTTTAAAGTGGAAATCCAGTACAACTCCCCCCTCTTCAGCAACAAATCTCTATTACCACCCCTCCTAGGCATCTTAACTTGGTCAATTATTTGCCACCTCAATTGACTGACAGAATGGTTAGCTTCTACAAAATTAAATGATACAGGGGCTTCTTTCTTCCTACACCTAATGTTTGACTTATGCTCTCTGATGCGGTCACTAGCTCTACTTTTAGTCTCTCCAATGTAAATCTTGGAACATGGGCATTTAATTAAATATACCACATAAGTAGAGCTACAGGTATAATAATCCCTCATCCTATATATTTTACCTGATCTTGGGTGTCCGAATGTAGTTCCTTTAATCGTCGTATTGCAACTGGAGCAACCCAAACAAGGGTAGCACCCTGTATTCTTATCAGTTATAAAGTCCTAGATCATTTTTTGATTACTTCCTAATGCCTAGATTTAGAGTTCTGCGTCAGCCATCAAAACCAGCGTTAGGGGCTCCTAACGCTGGTTTTGGGCTACCGCTGGTATTTAGAGTCGTGTAGGTAAAGGTCTAACGCTCACTTTGCAGCCGCGACTTTTCCATACCGCAGATCCCCCTACGCCATTTGCGTATCCTATCTTTTCAATGGGATCTTTCTAACGCCAGTATTTAGAGTCTTGGCTGAAGTGAGCGTTAGAAATCTAACGACAAGACTCCAGCCGCAGAGAAAAGCCAGGAGTTAAGAGTTTTCTGGGCTAACACCGGTTCATAAAGCTCTTAACTACTGTGCTCTAAAGTACACTAACACCCATAAACTACCTATGTACCCCTAAACCGAGGCCCCCCACATCGCCGCCACTCTAATAAAATTTTTAAACCCCTAATCTTCCGACCGCACACCGCCGCAACCTACATTATCCCTATGTACCCCTAATCTGCTGCCCCTAACACCGCCGACCCCTATATTATATTTATTAACCCCTAATCTGCCGCCCCCAACGTCGCCACCACCTACCTACAATTATTAACCCCTAATCTGCCAACCGGACCTCACCGCTACTATAATAAAGTTATTAACCCCTAATCCGCCTCACTCCCGCCTATCAGATTGAACTCGCAATCTATTGGCTGTTCTGATCAGCCAATAGAATGCAAGCTCAATCTGATTGGCTGATTGGATCAGCCAATCGGATTGAACTTGAATCTGATTGGCTGATTCCATCAGCCAATCAGAATTTTCCTACCTTAATTCCGATTGGCTGATAGAATCCTATCAGCCAATCAGAATTCGAGGGACGCCATCTTGGATGACGTACCTTAAAGGAACCGTCATTCGTCGGGAAGTCGTCGGCCAGGATGGATTTTCCGCGTCGGCGGGATGAAGATGGAGCCAGAAGAAAGAAGATTGAAGATGCCGCTTGATAGAAGACTTCAGCCGGATGATGGACCTCTTCAGCCCCCGCTTGGATCAAGACTTCAGCCGGATGATGGACCTCTTCAGCCCCCGCTTGGATCAAGACTTTAGCCGGATGATGGACCTCTTCAGCCCCCGCTTGGATCAAGACTTCAGCCGGATGATGGACCTCTTCAGCTCCCGCTTGGGCTTGGATCAAGACATCGCCCGGATTGGATGAAGACTTCGGACCCTCTTCTGGACGGATTGGTGATACCCGGCGTTGTAAAGACAAGGTAGGAAGATCTTCAGGGGCTTAGTGTTAGGTTTATTTAAGGGGGGTTTGGGTTAGATTAGGGGTATGTGGGTGGTGGGTTGTAAATGTTGGGGGGGGTATTGTATGTTTTTTTTACAGGCAAAAGAGCAGAATTCTTTGGGGCATGCCCCGCAAAAGGCCCTTTTAAGGGCTGGTAATGTAAAAGAGCTTTTCAATTTTTATTTTAGAATAGGGTAGGGCATTTTTTTATTTTGGGGGGCTTTGTTATTTAATTAGGGGGCTTAGAGTAGGTGTAATTAGCTTAAAATTGTTGTAATATTTTTATAATGTTTGTAAATTATTTCTTTATTTTTTGTAACTTAGTTCTTTTATATTTTTTGTACTTTAGTTAGTTTATTTAATTGTATTTATTTCTAGGTATTTGTATGTAATTAATTTATTGATAGTGTAGTGTTAGGTTTAATTGTAGATAATTGTAGGTAGTTTATTAAATTTATTTATTGATAGTGTAGTGTTAGGTTTAATTATAACTTAGGTTAGGATTTATTTTACAGGTACATTTGTAATTATTTTAACTAGGTAGCTATTAAATAGTTATTAACTATTTAATAGATATTGTACCTGGTTAAAATAAATACAAAGTTGCCTGTAAAATAAATATTAATCCTAAAATAGCTACAATATAATTATTATTTATATTGTAGCTATATTAGGGTTTATTTTACAGGTAAGTATTTAGCTTTAAATAGGAATAATTTATTTAATAAGAAATAATTTATTTCGTTAGCTAATAATTATATTTAACTTAGGGGGGTGTTAGGGTTAGACTTAGCTTTAGGGGTTAATACATTTATTAGAGTAGCGGCGAGGTCCGGTCGGCAGATTAGGGGTTAATACTGGAAGTTAGGTGTTGGTGATGTTAGGGAGGGCAGATTAGGGGTTATTATAGGGTTTTTGAGGCGGGAGTGAGGCGGTTTAGGGGTTAATACATTTATTAGAGTAGCGGTGAGGTCCGGTCGGCAGATTAGGGGTTAATAATTGTAGGTAGGTAGCGGCGACGTTGGGGGGGGTTAGATTAGGGGTTAATAAATATAATATAGGGGTTGGCGGTGTAAGGTGCAGCAGATTAGGGGTACATAGGTATAATGTAGGTGGCGGCGGTGTACGGAGCGGCAGATTAGGGGTTAATAGTATAATGCAGGTGTCAGCGATAGCGGGGGCGGCAGATTAGGGGTTAATAAGTGTAAGGTTAGGGGTGTTTAGACTCTGGGTTCATGTTAGGGTGTTAGGTGCAGCCCATAGGAAACAATGGGGCTGCAGGTGTTAGGTTTTTTTTCAGCTCAAACGGCCCCATTGTTCCCTATGGGGGAATCGTGCACGAGCACGTTTTTGAAGCTGGCCGCGTCCGTAAGCACCGTTGGTATTTAGAGTTGCAGTGGCGGTAAATTATGCTATACGCTCCCTTTTTGGAGCCTAACGCAGCCCTTCTGTGAACTCTAAATACCAGCGGTATTTAAAAGGTGCGGGGGAAAAAAAGCATGCATAGCTAACGCACCCCTTTGGCCACAGAACTCTAAATCTAGGCGTAAATTTGTCGGTACCAATAAATCTTTCAGATTCTTATTCCTTTTAAATGCTATCATACAGTGGCGGCTGGTGAATTTTTAAGATGGTGGTGCACAAGACCCCGCCCCTTTGAGAACGCCCCACCCCTCAAATGGCCCCACCCATTTGAACCAAAACCTAAACTCTTGAATCTGATTATATATATGTACTGGTCTGATAAACACTATTTATACATATCTTACTTACATTACATATATAATATCTTTATAGCAGCAGCATGCTCTTACCTTTCACCTCTTCTATTCTATTCAATATTGCAAGTATGCGCCGAAAGAAGAGCAGTATGAGAGCGTGCTGCTGTAAAAAAAATGTGTCTGTGTATGTGTCTGTGTGTAGTAGTAGTAGTGTTTATGTGTGTGTGTGTATATGTGTCTGTGTGTAGTAGTAGTAGTGTTTATATGTGTGTGTATGTGTCTGTGTGTAATAGTAGTAGTGTTTGTGTGTGTGTGTGTGTATGTGTCTGTGTGTAGTAGCAGTAGTGTTTATATGTGTGGGTATCTTTTTTAGCCATAATATTTTTTTGTCAGGGTATAACACACACACACACACACTTTCATTATTTATTTTGTCCCCTTTTCCTGCATTGTGAAATTTCCAATTTTCCTGAGTTTCTATGAAGTAATAGGTACTGCCATGTTAAAAAGTAGTTATCCTTTGTCTAGTCTCTTCTACTGAGGACAATTGAAGACAAAAAGTGTGCAAATTAAAACTTTTAAAATATAGCAATGCTAAAAAAGTGTTTTAAAATGATAAAATTACTTTAACATTTGTATATTCCACAAACCATTGTTTGCCCAGTTGCTCTATGTCCCTAATTGCCCTCAGCAGAAAAGATTAGATAAGAGAAACCTAGGTTTTAACATGGCAGCAGTGCCTAATTCTTTAAAGAAGCTAACATTGTATACATAGTTCTTAAAATTTAAACTGGTATTTTAAAGATACATCTACATATTCCTAAGGTAACCTTTGCTTTCATTATATCATGACCAGCATGTATTTGTGGTTTTATTCCTAATTCCCTATTAAAAGCTGATTGATGTTTAAAGTCTTCAGTAAAATAAATGTTAGAAAAAAATAAGAAAAATGCATACATTTTTAGTAAAACAAATGTAAAATTAAAAATAAAATATTTGGGTGTGTCCACAAAGCTTTTAGCTAATTTTTGTATATATAGATGAAAACCTTTGACTTTAATTGTTAACATTTCCCAAGACACACAAATGTATGTACATATGCAGTCACACAAAAACGCATATACATACTAACACATACTAAGTTTGATGAACATTTGTCTTTACACTTTCAATCAACAATCTGAGCTAAGCAATTAATTTTGAAGCAGCCCTCATGTAATACACTTGTAATGGAGATAACATTTCCCACCATGCATGCATAGATTCTATTCTTAGTAAGCTAAGATGGTTAATGAGTAATTTGCTTCCTTTAACACAAAACTGACCCTCAGAAAACGAAAACCATTTCTTGTTTAAGCTCTTGACAGCTCTGAAAATAACTGTAGGCAGCTGCCATATACATATTTTATCCCCATGATTATTTGGAGTTCTGAGAACATTCATACTGAATAAAGTTATTTACAAGTGCCCTTTGCCTGTGCTTTTCATGTGTTGCATGTGTCAGAAGAAAGGTTAGGTTGAGGACAAGCCAAGGTAGGAAATTATGGCGCCATATATATTGATAGAGACACATTAAAAGTTTTTATTCTAAAGCCATAGTACCTGCTCTGTATGAACGAAGATCCTCTCCTGACAGCCTCCTCTTCCGCCCACACAAGTAAGGCCCGCCCAAGTCCGCCTAGCTCAGATGCTGCAAAAGTAGTTGTGTAGTTTATGGCGTAACTGTTACGCCCCTGCCTCCTCTCCTCCCACACTGACACACATAGTCAGCTCAGCTCTTAGTGTGCGAGTGTCACGTGACAGCTGGCTCCCGCACACTAAGAGCTGTGCGAACAGGAAGGCTATGGGCTGGCTTGTAGGTGGCGCTGCAGTCAATGCAGTTTTAAAGTGGAAAGTGCTTTTGCCTATACTTCTATGTATTGCACTGCACAGCATGTGCGATACATAGAAGTATAGGCAAAAGCACTTTCCACTTTCAGGTTTCAGCGCCTAATATGCATGAATGATGATAGTACACTGCACAGTCTCACAGTCACAGACACAGACAGCATACATTTATTAATAAATATAATATAAAATAATATAAATAAAAATAAAATTTTCCATAATTTTTTTTTTCTCATTTTTTTTTTCTTCTGCTCATTTTTTTCCCCTCCTCTGCCCCCTGGGGGTTCACGTGCGACAGTGCACATATGGAGGAGCCTCCACTGCTATCATATGGGTTTGTTGAAACCAAGTAATATTAGGGTTGCACTCTTTCAGAATATGCCAATGCCTGTACATCATATTCTTGATTTCTCTACTGTAATTATTATATTTTGAAACCAATACCAACCAATCACTTTTAGGTTTATTTTCCTCTTTCAACAACAAAAAATCCCTAGTGATCCTATTCACCTCTACAATCTCTTTATCTATTATTGCCCTATTATAAGCCCTAGCGAAAAAATTGTCTTCCATCGAACATGCTTGCACTTTATCTTCCGGACTCACAATAATCATAATTTGTGTCCATGTCCCAGGATGCATACAGATCTCTGTAGAATGTTTTTACAATGTATATATGTTACTGTATCTGCTTGAGGAAAAACTTTGGTTTGCTTATATGTTTTAAATATGAGTCAGTATTATTGTCATTGCTGTTTGATTGCTGTGTATTTCACTACAAGTTAGGGAATTATTGTTTTAATAGAATGCATTGCTGCACTGTGGTCATTATTTCCATAGAGGTTATTGCTTTTTAAAGCAATTGTATGTATTTCTGATCTCTGTTCTTTTTACATACCTGCTGACAGCCCAGACTAAAGTGTTAACCCTCCTCTTTCTTTTCCTTTCTGAGTTTCACTTTGTGGCATAAGAATGGCAGCAAATCTTCAACTTAATGTGTGAAATAAACTCTGCAGCATTATTCTCACTTCAGGATTTTTTTCCTTCATTGGTGATTTATGCAATGACAGCTTCTCTAAAGAAGCGAACCCCACCACAGCTGTCAGTCTGTAGGGTGTATTGAGTCACGGCACCTACGCGTTTCATGTTTGGCACTTTGTCAGGGCTGAATTCAATGAGCATCCCATGATAATATATACCATCATATAAACCCATTGAAGGGAAATGAAACTCCAAATTTTAGAATGTACTTCTATTATCAAATTGTCTTTGTTTTCTTGGTATCTTTTGTTGAAAAGCTCAGGAGCCGGACCATTTCTGGAGCACTATATGGCAGTTCTGCAAATTTGCACTTCCTGCTATGCAGTGCTCCAAGTGCCTACCTAAGTATCTCTTTAATACAGAATATCATGGGAACAAAGCACTGTCTGAATCACAAAATAGATTTTTGGGGTTTCATATCTCTTTAAGTTCCAATAAGTGCCTAATTGATTATATTTATATACATGTGAAAAAATGTTAGAAACACTTGGTACATATGTGATGAATGATATAGGAATCAATGTAATACATTATAAATAATTAAACACAACAACAGCGCTAATGAAATGAACCTTTATTACAACTGATGAAACACAAATATAAAGTAACAATAAAAAAACTGTTGCTACAGGTAAAAGGAATTTGAATTGGAAATTATTTTTTTTTTAAAGCAATCCATTCAGGGAATGTATAGAGGCATACTACAGATTTGCTGGTAATATGGATGTCTAGGAAATCTAGACAAATTTCATGACTTCAGTTAAGTCAATGACCATGATATTAATTTGCATCTCATGTATGAATATTCTGAAAAGCAAATTTATTTTCTAGATGTAAAGAATCATGTACAGACGGGTGGTAAAGTCTCAATGTCATATCATAAACCAGAAGATGCAAACACTCATCATCCCCCACTTTTGAAAAGAGCAGTTTTGAAAGGTCATCATATGAGATTGAGAAGAAATTGCATGGATCTTGAATCATATAATCAATATGCTTTCGAATTGACGGAGAGATTAGAAGCTAGAGGATATCCTAGAGATAAATGGGGTTAACTTAGTCACAAGTTTCCAATACAGTCAGAATGGATTTATTAAATGATAAAAAGTTATTATGAAACAAGATAAGAATATAGGCCTCTATTTATGAAAGGTCTTGCGGACCTGATCCGACAGTGCCGATCAGATCCGCAAGACCTCGCTGAATGCGGAGAGCAATACGCTCTCCGTATTCAGCATTGCACCAGCAGCTCACAAGAGCTGCTGGTGCAACGCCACCCCCTGCTGACTCACGGCCAATCAAGCAGGGAGGTGTCAATCAACCCGATCATATTCGATCTGGTTGAACTGCGGCGATTCCTATCCGCCTGCTCAGAGCAGGCGGACAGAGTTGCTTCATAACTGCTGTTTCTGGCGAGTCTGAAGACCATTCGGAGCTTGATAGATAGGCCCCACAGCCTCATTTGTCAAAATGTTATAGAAAACAATACTGTATACTCAGATTTGTTCCATTATAAGAAAATATCTTCCTTTATCTTCCCTTATTGGATAATGGTGTTATCAGCTATGTCTGATTTATCTAAAAAAAATAACTAAGATCATAGGAAAAGTCCTGGCTTACATAGAAATGCGCTTTTTTTTATTTTTTTACAAATGTGGTACAAAACCTTGTAAGTCCTGTGAGGATAAGTTTGTCTCCCATAATGATAACAAACAATATAACATCAAGTATCATTTGACCGCCTATAATTCTGTTTATCTAATATATTTGATTAAATGTAAATTTCGTAGGAAACACTCCCGATCGAGCGCTAACTCTGCTAGAAGTAAGTTTTTTGTACGTGTCGGGTAACGCTCTTATTACAAGTTGAAAGTAAACCGTTTTCACTTGAACGCTAACCCAATGTGTGTAAAAAGCTGAACTTAGAATATCGCAAGCGCAATAACGTATCCCCCCATTGAAGTGTATGTAGCACCTTACTCACGCGAACCCGATTGCATATTCGCAAGTACGCTAACCCGACACGAAAATACGAATTTTTCACATTACAATGTTCTTCACACCGCAGAATATTATATATTATTGTATATAATATATTCTAGTTATTCATAAATACATATTTCTATGTATTTAATATGTATGGAGTGAAGCGCTGACCTTTACCTAAAAACAAGCCACTCTTGGTTAACTATCTCCTTCCTAGATAGTTGTTTTTATATTAAGCTAACAATTGAGATTTTTTTAAGAGGGCACTTACAGCGTTTAGGTGTTTACTCTATGGCCTCTAGTTATCAAGCTCCGTAAGGAGCTTGATGGCCCCTGTTTCTGGCGAGTCCTCAGGCTCGCCAGAAACAGCAGTTATGAAGCAGCGGTCATAAAGACTGCTGCTCTATAACCTGTCCGCCTGCTCTGAGCAGGCGGACAGACATCGCCGGAAATTAACCCGATCGAGTACTATCGGGTTGATTGACACTCCCCTGCTGGCGGCTGATTGGCCGTGAGTCTGCAGGGGGCGGCAATGCTGAATACGGCGAGCGTATTGCTCGCCGTATTCAGCAAGGTCTGTAGGACCTGATCCGCACTGTCAGATCAGGTCCGACAGACCTTGATAAATTGGGGCCTATTAATTTAGAAGTTACAAACCTCGTATTTTTTAAATCTCACCTTAGAATCGGAAGTCCTCCACACTCAATTTCCTAGGTGGATCTTACCTCTGGGTTTTTGGAGCCTTAGCTCCCTCTGTTACCGGTTGGTGTGACGTCACTCACTCCCGGCTTCTGTTTCGGGTACTTGCGCAAGTACTTTATGCTCCTTTCTCTTAAACCTTAACAGCTCTATCGGATCCGGTCCCTCAAAACTCTGCACTTCAGTACAATGTACGCAGAGATCAGACCTTCTTTTACCTTTTGGCTGTGTCCGGTTCCATGATGTTATGGATATCTTTTAACAGAATACTGCCACATTCTACCAAGCTCTTTGATGCAAATCCACGTGTTTCACCCCCTTCAAGGCTTTCTCAAGATTCTGATTGATGCCTTGGCTTCATTTTTAAAACTCCCTCTCTTGATTTTGATTGGTTCTTCCTATTATTGCATGTATGACAGATTAAAAGTGATAGTCACATATGTTTCTACTTACTCTGAGTCAATTCACCATATCATCAAATCATTACCGTAAAAACACTTTTTAATAGAACAATTATTTGATGCAGTTTTAGCATATTGTGACAGATGTTCTATTTTAAACCTTCTGATAACCACTGCCTATATAAACTTTTTAATTCTTTTATAGAAAACATCTCTTAATTTATACTATTTTTGTTATTTTGCACTCCATTTAGACTAAAAAAGGGGCAAGTTCCATCTCTGAATTTAACCCCTTAGGAAATAATGAATCTATATTATAGATAAACTCTGCCTCCTTCCTAAGGAGTTTATTTTCATAATTTCCCCTTCTCCAGTCCTTCTGGACTTTGCATATACCCCAATACTTCAAATCTTTTATATTATTATTATGGATCTTTGTAAAATGTGAATATAAATGTGTGTCTAGGTTTCCTTTTTCTGTATTGCATAGGTGTTCGATAATCCTATCTCTAAGCATCCTGGTCGTCCCGCCTACATAGATTAAATTACATGTACACTGTAATATATAAATGACCCCTTTATTACTGCATCTAATAGTATACTTAATAATATATTAATAATAATAATACTTAATAATATATTTTCTTTCTGAGCCTGGAATATCAATTTCCTTCTTTTTATTACTATATCTACAGGCTCTGCAGGTTAGACAGGGAAAAAAAAACTTTCACCGCATTACCTATCAAATCTTTATCACAATTTTTATTGCTGCCTCTTTTTCTGTTAAACTCACTTGGTGCTAACATCATTTTAAAATTTTCAGATCTTTTAAATCTGTCATACATGCAATAATAGGAAGAACCAATCAAAATCAAGAGAGGGAGTTTTAAAAATGAGGCCAAGGCATCAATCAGAATCTTGAGAAAGACCTCAGGTCTGATCTCTGCGTACATTCTACTGAAGTGCAGAGTTTTGAGGGACCGATCCGATAGAGCTGTTATGGTTTAAGAGAAAGGAGCATAAAGTACTTGCGCAAGTACCTGACACAGAAGCCGGGAGTGAGTGACTTCACACCAACTGGTAACAGAGGGAGCTGAGGCTCCAAAAACTGCCAGAGGCCTTTAAAAAAACTGCCAGAGATATCAAAAGGTAAGATCCACCTAGGAAATCGAGTGTGGAGGACTTCAGATTCTAAGGTGAGATTTTAAAAAACCTCTCACTTGCAACAGAAAAGGTTTTGAAGGTGTGTGTTGCAAAAAAAGTGTTATATCAAAAAAACACAGTAACGGAGATTGTTTTGAATACAGACAGACCCGCTAAAACAAACACACCTAGATACATTAACTTTACGCTATTATGATGGAAGTATATTAAGCCCTAAGGAACTTGGTAAAAGGATCCTACAGATTAACAAGAGTTTTGAAACGGACCTGTTTTTACCTGTTTTTTAAGAAATTTATTTTATCATCACTATTTTTATTATTTTTTCCGAGTCAATTTGTTAGCCACAATTTTAACAGTTTAGATATAACTGTATCAAATGTACTAATTGTATTAATTGTATCAAAGCTTGAAACAAAAAAATAACAATATTTGCATGAGTGTATAAATAGGTCTAGATGACATTATATAGTTATTTTTGTATTTTTGTAATAAATAAATTAACTTAGAGCTTTTATCCTCTATTTGTATTTTGGAGCTTTATTGGTAGAGGCACATGGTAATGAAACTTTGTTATTGGGTCTAAATATCAACCATTTTAACTCACTAATGTGTTTAAAATATTAGATACTATTTCACAAATGTGTTTAAAGTAATAGTCACTATTGCACTATTTGAGATCATAATTGAATCAATCTTTACATTAAGATAAGAAACTATATTTAAGTATATAAGGTTTATAATTGCGTGTATTTTGTAACCACTATTAGGTAAATAAATCACTTAGACCTCCAGTCTGTACTATTTAAAAGATAGTCTGAAGTTATACACAGTATATATTAAACATAGCAATCATTATATAAAGGTCCCTTGTCTGTATGTAGCTTTAATATTATTTATCTCATATATAATACAAGGTTTGTAACTTCGAAATTAACAGAGTAAACACCTAAATGTTGTAAGTGCCCTCTTTAAAAAATCTCAATATTTCTATGTATAGCTGATTTTGTTTTCCACAAATATATATTTAAACCTATATATATATATATATATATATAAAGTTCAAAAGAAAGATGTCTTGGATATCATGTGTTTCCATAAAAACGCTTCTTTATTAGGCAATCCACAATAAGAACATGAGTATGCACAGTCAGTACATAAATAGCAACCTCCGTAGCAAACAGGCAAGGAGACTGCTATGGAGGTTGCTATTTATGTACTGACTGTGCATACTCATGTTCTTATTGTGGATTGCCTAATAAAGAAGCGTTTTTATGGAAACACATGATATCCAGGATATCTTTCTTTTGAACTTTGTGTATTTCTACAGCGCTTGAGACGAGAGCGCTGTGTTCTGGTTGGTGAGTCCATATCTCGGCGTGTGACATCATCCCACGCTCCATAGTGCCGTGAATACAGGAAGAGGGTAAGGCAGAGCGCGTCGCTCGAATCTGGTTGTATATATATATATATATATATATATATATATATATATATATACACTGTACTTTGTAATGTATTTTTTATGTTATTTGTACAACTTTTTTGTTCCACAAAACAGTTAACCAGAGTTCTGAGGATGCGGTAATCATTGTAGCATAAATCTCGATTGTGCTCATGCATTCATGTTTACTTTCAACTTGTAATACGAGCGGGAAACCTCACATGCGCACAACCACTTTTCACTTGCACATAACTCTTAACGTGCCACTCATAATCTGGCCCAAAATACGGCAATCATAAAGGAATTAATTAAATGTTAGATCTCACACTTTTCATTGGTCACATTTTCCTGTGTTTTTCTTCTTTTAGAGCTACTTTCATCACCTGTTTGTCATCAATACCATCTCTTTTTATTTCTCCGTTCACATTTTCCAGTGTTTTCCCATTGAGAAAGCCAAAAGCTGAAACATGTATGATGTAAGGAGTGCCCGTACTGTGTACCTTGTTATTCTTTTATTGTTTTGTAAAATAAGGTATGGATTCTTTTAAGGATGGACTTTCTTTGAATGGTTTTTCAAAGATTGTGGACAAGTCCTGCTTGAATGTCCACCTTGTCAGCCTACCAGGTTTTAATTGCAGTGTTCCAGGTTGATACTCCACCCCCCCCCCCTTCATTTATCCGTGTGTCAGTTTGGTGCATGTCACTTTGTAGTGTGTTTCTTTCATGTAATTAGCAAGAGTCCATGAGCTAGTGACGTATGGGATATACATTCCTACCAGGAGGGGCAAAGTTTCCCAAACCTCACAATGCCTATAAATACACCCCTCACCACACCCACAATTCAGTTTTACAAACTTTGCCTCCGATGGAGGTGGTGAAGTAAGTTTGTGCTAGATTCTACGTTGATATGCGCTCCGCAGCAAGTTGGAGCCCGGTTTTCCTCTCAGCGTGCAGTGAATGTCAGAGGGATGTGAGGAGAGTATTGCCTATTTGAATGCAGTGATCTCCTTCTAAGGGGTCTATTTCATGGGTTCTCTGTTATCGGTCGTAGAGATTCATCTCTTACCTCCCTTTTCAGATCGACGATATACTCTTATATATACCATTACCTCTGCTGATTCTCGTTTCAGTACTGGTTTGGCTATCTGCTATATGTAGATGAGTGTCCTGGGGTAAGTAAGTCTTATTTTCTGTGACACTCCTAGCTATGGTTGGGCACTTTGTTTATAAAGTTCTAAATATATGTATTCAAACATTTATTTGCCTTGACTCAGAATGTTCAACTTTCCTTATTTTCAGACAGTCAGTTTCATATTTGGGATAATGCATTTTAAATTTAACATTTTTCTTACCTTAAAATTTGACTTTTTCCCTGTGGGCTATAAGGCTCGCGGGGGCTGAAAATGCTTCATTTTATTGCGTCATTCTTGGCGCGGACTTTTTTGGCGCAAAAATTCTATTTCCGTTTCCGGCGTCATACGTGTCGCCGGAAGTTGCGTCATTTTTTTGACGTTATTTTGCGCCAAAAATGTCGGCGTTCCGGATGTGGCGTCATTTTTGGCGCCAAAAAGCATTTAGGGGCGGAGCCAACAGCACATGAGAATGGTCGCACTTTTCTAGTGCTCCAGCTATTACCATTTTTCTAAATTGATCTAAGGTGCTTCTTCCAGCAAATTATACCCTCTGAGTATGATGGGATGCATGACAAACTTCTACTTAACATTGGGCGCATAGTATAATACGAGGCTAATGCAGCTACTCTAAGTTAAAACTGGAGGCCTTTTCTGACACTGAGCGGGCAGCGGCCATTTCTCTTACCGCATGGTGAGGAAACTACTCTATACATATTGGCCTACACACTCCTGTATGAACTGAGATCCTCCCTGATATTATCTTACCCTTCTACATCTATGATGGAGGACACGTATTGGATCTTAGCCGAATTGGGTAAACTCCTACAGTCTTATGAGCCCATATTTGCGGCAACTCTGAACAGAGCCCTAGAACCTGCCGATCTCAGCGGCCTACAACAAGAGGTTTACCTAAGCCCAGCCGACTACAATAGCAAAACCGGTGATGCTTTGGGACCTCAGCATCTAATGCATACCTCAGAAACCCTAATGAAGACGGCCGAATACGCGACTTCACAAGAGATCGAACGGCCGAGTAAAGGGACTGTGTCAAGCAACGTCACTGCGGCAAATCATCCCGGAGACAGCGCTCCTCAAAACTCGCATAGGCTAGGTGGAAGGAGTCCACAAATATCCCCAAAGCCTAAAGCAACTACTGACATTGAAGGTCGGCTGCCCTATCGTTGCG
Source organism: Bombina bombina (assembly GCF_027579735.1). NCBI lineage: Eukaryota > Metazoa > Chordata > Amphibia > Anura > Bombinatoridae > Bombina > Bombina bombina. Next base: position 452,942,618 of record NC_069502.1, read on the forward strand.
GGTCTAGTGAAGCTGGGGCTGAAAGCTTAGTTCCAAAATCCAGCGCCTCCTCGCACGGTCCCCTCTTTACTTACCTGCCATTGCTTATGAGAACCCAGACATCTAGGACCCGATGTCCCAGAGCCGGAGTGGGCTAAACGTAACTCTGCTTTAAATATTGCTGCAGGTAATCGAACTATAGGTTACTGTGCAATAAGTGTGACAGACTAGCAGTGAACTGAACTTTTCACACTACATAACAGATCTCTGTCTCACCTCACAAAGCTGCTAGATCTCAGTTACATATGAAGGTGTTAAAGCCTGAAATCAGTCTGAACATAACTAGGCATCTATGTGGAAATTATATGTTAAAACATAGACTTTAGTGGCATCTACATCTCTCACTAATATCTATACACGTCTGTATGCTCATATGTTAGATGAATGTATCTTACCACCTTTTTTTTTTTTTTTTTTATTATTATTTTTCATATATAGTTAACTTTTATCCATCTGTTGATATAATGTTTGAGACAATACTCCCCAGGAGAATGTATATTAGAGCTATACTGTTATACGCCACCTTTAATAGGCCTATATTAGCTGCATTGCACAAGTTCTGCCACTTTTTATGAGGAACTATGTATGTAGCACATAAAAAGGGTACATGCTCATTATACCTCTATGTTTCTAGTAACCTGATTATATGCCTATATAGCAATGTTATATGTTGAGATCATGTAAGATCTTGGTTTGTTCTAAGGATAGATAACACTTATTTTTGAATTAGCATATAGCACTATCTGTCTTGTTTGTAACATTTCGCACAGTGAAGATAGACCTTTATTGATACAGGTTCATGGTTCAGATAGTTTGTTTTCCAGCCAGATGCCTTGTGCTCCCAATGTTACTCACAGTGCTCCTGTACTTACTATATATTCAAGCTCTTAGTCAGCATGCATATGTTTCATTTGTATACGTTGTGTGCCCTAATTCTGTGCAAACCTGTTTTTCATATTATACTCTGCATGTGGTTAATTGAATTCCCTCACTGTACTGGCTCCCTAGGCGCATAACTAACTATTTAGTTGGCAAATGTAAAGCTGTATTATAACCGCCCTCGTATTGCCCTGACGCACCCTATCTGACTTACATGCAGAGCACCCATATCATCTATTGCCAGATAGTCATAAGACCTTACTGTATATCCCATTGATATTGTCTCTGACTTCGCTATGATAAATAGAGATTACTGTGTTATTCCCTTTGACATGGTTACCTAGTATATACATCTCTAGATGTTCTCCTGCCGATGGGCATAGGGCCCGTGCCCAGGCGACAGGATGCATACCTATTCTTTGGTTTTTCTAAAAGTTTATGAGACTGTGGTTACTATTTAATGTGCCTGTCTTCTTAATATACCCTAAGGGATAACTAGTTAGAGCAGAAGTCAACTTTACAGCCTTATATAAGCACATTAAAATACTAGTCAGGCTCCTTAATGCAGGCTGGTCCTGTACCACCAACAGCTAAAATGGTCCCCCGTGAGTCTCCCTATATAGACTAACAGTCTAGCAACATTTCAACATTAGTATTTAGAGGCATCATACCATAATTGTCCTTGCCCCTGACTACTAGCATAGAACTTAGTATTATCCTTGAACATAAGCTGTTTCTCATACTATATCTAAATAACAACCTCCCCCCCCAATTATGCCTAATATACCTCCTTGATCTGGAGGTCGAATTAAGCAGTTAATCTTGCATATACCGCATCCTAAATTTTTTTTATTTCATAAGCTAGAACTATACATTACCTGTTGTTCCCATTGTGAAATATACTATAACCCTGACTACTATATATGTATATCTATATTATAAACTAATCTAAGATTACAGGTCATGCAGGGACCGTTACAGTAACTTAAATTCCCCTCTCTAGAATGTATTACACGTTTTTCAAAGCACAATAGCTGCCTTTAATATCAGGTGAGGGAACAGACTTTGTTCAGCCCATGTTAAAAAGAAAAAGAGGTTTCAGCATTCTGTATAACATATATTATAATGCGAATCTTGTATATCTATAATGTAATCATTGAATTGTATTGTACCATCTTCAGTTTGACTTATGACATGTTACTCAAAATAAGCTGTAATGTTTCGCATAACCTCAATAAAAAAAAAAAAAAAAAAAAAAAAAAAAAAAAAGCATTTAGGCGCCAAATAATGTGGGCGTCTTATTTGGCGCGAAAAAATATGGGCGTCACTTTTGTCTCCACATTATTTAAGTCTCATTTTTTATTGCTTCTGGTTGCTAGAAGCTTGTTCTTTGGCATTTTTTCCCATTCCTGAAACTGTCATTTAAGGAATTTGATCAATTTTGCTTTATATATTTGTTGTTTTTTCTCTTACATATTGCAAGATGTCTCACGTTGCATCTGAGTCAGAAGATACTACAGGAAAATCGCTGTCAAGTGCTGAATCTACCAAAGCTAAGTGTATCTGCTGTAAACTTTTGGTAGCTATTCCTCCAGCTGTTGTTTGTATTGATTGTCATGACAAACTTGTTAAAGCAGATAATATTTCCTTTAGTAAAGTACCATTGCCTGTTGCAGTTCCTTCAACATCTAAGGTACAGAATGTTCCTGATAATATAAGAGATTTTGTTTCTGAATCCATAAAGAAGGCTATGTCTGTTATTTCTCCTTCTAGTAAACGTAAAAAATCTTTTAAAACTTCTCTCCCTACAGATGAATTTTTAAATGAACATCATCATTCTGATTCCGATGATTCCTCTGGTTCAGAGGATTCTGTCTCAGAGGTTGATGCTGATAAATCTTCATATTTATTTAAAATGGAATTTATTCGTTCTTTACTTAAAGAAGTACTAATTGCTTTAGAAATAGAGGATTCTGGTCCTCTTGATACTAATTCTAAACGTTTAGATAAGGTATTTAAAGCTCCTGTGGTTATTCCAGAAGTTTTTCCTGTTCCTAATGCTATTTCTGCAGTAATTTCCAAAGAATGGGATAATTTGGGTAATTCATTTACTCCTTCTAAACGTTTTAAGCAATTATATCCTGTGCCGTCTGACAGATTAGAATTTTGGGACAAGATCCCTAAAGTTGATGGGGCTATTTCTACCCTTGCTAAACGTACTACTATTCCTACGTCAGATGGTACTTCGTTTAAGGATCCTCTAGATAGGAAAATTGAGTCCTTTCTAAGAAAAGCTTATCTGTGTTCAGGTAATCTTCTTAGACCTGCTATATCTTTGGCTGATGTTGCTGCAGCTTCAACTTTTTGGTTGGAAACTTTAGCGCAACAAGTAACACATCGTGATTCTCATGATATTATTATTCTTCTTCAGCATGCTAATAATTTTATCTGTGATGCCATTTTTGATATTATCAGAGTTGATGTCAGGTTTATGTCTCTAGCTATTTTAGCTAGAAGAGCTTTATGGCTTAAAACTTGGAATGCTGATATGGCTTCTAAATCAACTTTACTTTCCATTTCTTTCCAGGGTAACAAATTATTTGGTTCTCAGTTGGATTCCATTATTTCAACTGTTACTGGTGGGAAAGGAACTTTTTTACCACAGGATAAAAAATCTAAAGGTAAAACCAGGGCTAATAATCGTTTTCGTTCCTTTCGTTTCAACAAAGAACAAAAGCCTGATCCTTCATCCTCAGGAGCAGTTTCAGTTTGGAGACCATCTCCAGTCTGGAATAAATCCAAGCCAGCTAGAAAGGCAAAGCCTGCTTCTAAGTCCACATGAAGGTGCGGCCCTCATTCCAGCTCAGCTGGTAGGGGGCAGGTTACGTTTTTTCAAGGAAATTTGGATCAATTCTGTTCACAATCTTTGGATTCAGAGCATTGTTTCAGAAGGGTACAGAATTGGTTTCAAGTTGAGACCTCCTGCAAAGAGATTTTTTCTTTCCCGTGTCCCAGTAAATCCAGTAAAAGCTCAAGCATTTCTGAAATGTGTTTCAGATCTAGAGTTGACTGGAGTAATTATGCCAGTTCCAGTTCCGGAACAGGGGATGGGGTTTTATTCAAATCTCTTCATTGTACCAAAGAAGGAGAATTCTTTCAGACCAGTTCTGGATCTAAAAATATTGAATCGTTATGTAAGGATACCAACGTTCAAGATGGTAACTGTAAGGACTATCTTACCTTTTGTTCAGCAAGGGAATTATATGTCCACAATAGATTTACAGGATGCATATCTGCATATTCCGATTCATCCAGATCATTATCAGTTCCTGAGATTCTCGTTTCTGGACAAGCATTACCAGTTTGTGGCTCTGCCGTTTGGCCTAGCTACAGCTCCAAGAATTTTTACAAAGGTTCTCGGTGCCCTGCTGTCTGTAATCAGAGAACAGGGTATTGTGGTATTTCCTTATTTGGACGATATCTTGGTACTTGCTCAGTCTTTACATTTAGCAGAATCTCATACGAATCGACTTGTGTTGTTTCTTCAAGATCATGGTTGGAGGATCAATTTACCAAAAAGTTCTTTGATTCCTCAGACAAGGGTAACCTTTCTGGGTTTCCAGATGGATTCAGTGTCCATGACTCTGTCTTTAACAGACAAGAGACGTCTAAAGTTGATTACAGCTTGTCGAAACCTTCAGTCACAATCATTCCCTTCGGTAGCCTTATGCATGGAAATTCTAGGTCTTATGACTGCTGCATCGGACGCGATCCCCTTTGCTCGTTTTCACATGCGACCTCTTCAGCTCTGTATGCTGAAGCAATGGTGCAAGGATTACACGAAGATATCTCAATTAATATCTTTAAAACCGATTGTTCGACACTCTCTAACATGGTGGACAGATCACCATCGTTTAATTCAGGGGGCTTCTTTTGTGCTTCCGACCTGGACTGTAATTTCAACAGATGCAAGTCTCACAGGTTGGGGAGCTGTGTGGGGATCTCTGACGGCACAAGGAGTTTGGGAATCTCAGGAGGTGAGATTACCGATCAATATTTTGGAACTCCGTGCAATTTTCAGAGCTCTTCAGTTTTGGCCTCTTCTGAAGAGAGAATCGTTCATTTGTTTTCAGACAGACAATGTCACAACTGTGGCATACATCAATCATCAAGGAGGGACTCACAGTCCTCTGGCTATGAAAGAAGTATCTCGAATTTTGGTTTGGGCGGAATCCAGCTCCTGTCTAATCTCTGCGGTTCATATCCCAGGTGTAGACAATTGGGAAGCGGATTATCTCAGTCGCCAAACGTTGCATCCGGGCGAATGGTCACTTCACCCAGAGGTATTTCTTCAGATTGTTCAAATGTGGGAACTTCCAGAAATAGATCTGATGGCGTCCCATCTAAACAAGAAACTTCCCAGGTATCTGTCCAGATCCCGGGATCCTCAGGCGGAGGCAGTGGATGCATTATCACTTCCTTGGAAGTATCATCCTGCCTATATCTTTCCGCCTCTAGTTCTTCTTCCAAGAGTAATCTCCAAGATTCTGAAGGAATGCTCGTTTGTTCTGCTGGTAGCTCCGGCATGGTCTCACAGGTTTTGGTATGCGGATCTTGTCCGGATGGCCTCTTGCCAACCGTGGACTCTTCCGTTAAGACCAGACCTTCTGTCACAAGGTCCTTTTTTCCATCAGGATCTGAAATCCTTAAATTTAAAGGTATGGAGATTGAACGCTTGATTCTTGGTCAAAGAGGTTTCTCTGACTCTGTGATTAATACTATGTTACAGGCTCGTAAATCTGTATCTCGAGAGATATATTATAGAGTCTGGAAGACTTATATTTCTTGGTGTCTTTCTCATCATTTTTCCTGGCATTCTTTTAGAATACCGAGAATTTTACAGTTCCTTCAGGATGGTTTAGATAAGGGTTTGTCCGCAAGTTCTTTGAAAGGACAAATCTCTGCTCTTTCTGTTCTTTTTCACAGAAAGATTGCTATTCTTCCTGATATTCATTGTTTTGTACAAGCTTTGGTTCGTATAAAACCTGTCATTAAGTCAATTTCTCCTCCTTGGAGTTTGAATTTGGTTCTGGGAGCTCTTCAAGCTCCTCCGTTTGAACCTATGCATTCATTGGACATTAAATTACTTTCTTGGAAAGTTTTGTTCCTTTTGGCCATCTCTTCTGCCAGAAGAGTTTCTGAATTATCTGCTCTTTCTTGTGAGTCTCCTTTTCTGATTTTTCATCAGGATAAGGCGGTGTTGCGAACTTCTTTTGAATTTTTACCTAAAGTTGTGAATTCCAACAACATTAGTAGAGAAATTGTGGTTCCTTCATTATGTCCTAATCCTAAGAATTCTAAGGAGAAATCGTTGCATTCTTTGGATGTTGTTAGAGCTTTGAAATATTATGTTGAAGCTACGAAATCTTTTCGTAAGACTTCTAGTCTATTTGTTATCTTTTCCGGTTCTAGAAAAGGCCAGAAAGCTTCTGCCATTTCTTTGGCATCTTGGTTGAAATCTTTAATTCATCTTGCCTATGTTGAGTCGGGTAAAACTCCGCCTCAGAGAATTACAGCTCATTCTACTAGGTCAGTTTCTACTTCCTGGGCGTTTAGGAATGAAGCTTCGGTTGACCAGATCTGCAAAGCAGCAACTTGGTCCTCTTTGCATACTTTTACTAAATTCTACCATTTTGATGTATTTTCTTCTTCTGAAGCAGTTTTTGGTAGAAAAGTACTTCAGGCAGCGGTTTCAGTTTGAATCTTCTGCTTATGTTTTTCGTTAAACTTTATTTTGGGTGTGGATTATTTTCAGCAGGAATTGGCTGTCTTTATTTTATCCCTCCCTCTCTAGTGACTCTTGTGTGGAAAGATCCACATCTTGGGTAGTCATTATCCCATACGTCACTAGCTCATGGACTCTTGCTAATTACATGAAAGAAAACATAATTTATGTAAGAACTTACCTGATAAATTCATTTCTTTCATATTAGCAAGAGTCCATGAGGCCCGCCCTTTTTTTGTGGTGGTTATGATTTTGTATAAAGCACAATTATTCCAATTCCTTATTTTATATGCTTTCGCACTTTTTTTTATCACCCCACTTCTTGGCTATTCGTTAAACTGAATTGTGGGTGTGGTGAGGGGTGTATTTATAGGCATTTTGAGGTTTGGGAAACTTTGCCCCTCCTGGTAGGAATGTATATCCCATACGTCACTAGCTCATGGACTCTTGCTAATATGAAAGAAATGAATTTATCAGGTAAGTTCTTACATAAATTATGTTTTTTCCCCCTCAGAGCTTCATCCTTTGCTTCACTTTTTATTCCACTATTCTTATTTTATTATTTCTTTTATGTTTCTTTATTTTCTGTATTTTTTTAAAACACCCTACTGTCACCTAGATTACAAGTTTTGTGATATAGAGGGTGCGAAACGAACACAACAAAAATTGCGTTATTTCACCCTCCATAGCGCTGCCATTACAAGTTTTTGAAAAGCCTCCTTGTGCGTGCGATATGGTGACGATGAGCTCCATACCACACAAAATCCAAGGTCTGAGAATACATACTCGTGCACACTTTCCCCCATAGACATCAATGGGGAGAGCGTGTTAGAAAAAAAAAACACCTGAAGCGCGGAATGGTGATCACCGTAATGCAACCCCATTGATGTCTATGGGGAAAAAAATGTTACGTTTAAACCTAACATAAACCACAAGTCTAAACACCCCTAATCTGCTGCCCTCGACATCGCTGACACCTAAATAAAGCTATTAACCCCTAATCTGCCACCCCCAACATCGCTGACACCGAAATAAACTTATTAACCCCTAATCTGCCGCTCCTGATTTTGCCGCCACTATAATAAAGTTATTAACCCATATTCCCCCACACCCCAACATCGCCAACACTATAATAAAGATATTAACCCCTAAACCACCAGCCCCCCACATTGCAAAAAACTAAATTAAACTATTAACCCCTAAACCTAACAACCCCCTAACTTTAAATTAAAATTACAATATCCCTATCTTAAAATAAATACAAACTTACCTGTGAAATTAAGTTTAAACTAACAATTAGCCTAGCATAACTATTATACTAAAATTAAAATAACTACCAATTAAATAAACTAAATTACACATTAAAAAAACCTAACACTACTAAAATAAATTAATTCTAAAATTACAAAAAATAAAAAATACTAAATTACAAAAAATAACAAACACTAAATTACATAAAATAACAAACAAAATTATCCAAAATAAAAACAATTACACCTAATCTAATAGCCCAATAAAAATAAAAAAAGCCCCCCCAAAATAAAAAGAAACCTAGTCTACATTAAACTACAAATAGTAGGGCATTGCCCTAAAGAAATCAGCTATTTTCCCTGTTAAACAATACAAAGACACCCCAACAGCAAAACCCACCACCTAACCCAACCCCCCAAAATAAAAAACCTAACTCTAACAAAAACCTAACCTGAAAAGGGCATTTATATGGGCATTACCTTTAAAAGGGCATTTAGCTCTTTTGCATTGCCCTTAAAAGGGCATTTAGCTCTTTTAAGAAAGCCCAAACCCTAATCTAAAAAAAAAAACAGCCAAAAAAAGATAAACACTAACCCCCAAAGATCCTCTTACAGTTTTTGAAGTCCGAACATCCAGGCGACGAGAAGTCTTCATCCAGGCGGTGAGGTCTTCCTCCATCCAGGCGGCATCTTCTATCTTCATCCCGGCGGCGCGGAGCGGGTCGATCCTTCAAGACATCCGGTGAGGAGCAACCTCTTCATACAGTCGCAACCGTACACTGAATCTTCAATGCAAGGGAGCATTTTCAAAATGGTGTAGCTTGCATTCCTATTGGTTGATTTGATTTTTGAAATTCAAATCAGCCAATAGGATGAGAGCTACTGAAATTCAATTGCTATTCAAATCAGCCAAAAAGTAATTTTTTTAATTGCGGGATTGACACTGCGTTACAGGCTAAAATGCTTGCGGTACAGCTATAAACGACAAGACTTGTAATGGCATAATTGTCAGGTATTTGTCAGTCAGGTTGTACCTTTAAGCAGATTCTATATAAGGCTGCTCCTCCCCCTTCCACCTGCCAATTAATTTAGTTAGAGTTCTGACCAAGTTACCTGGATACAGCTTCTCTTACTCGTGGCTAAAATCTATACTTTCTAATCTATTGGATTACAACTATTGCACACATTCTTGTGCCGGACCTGTTGTGCTAAAACATTGCCAAGCAAATACCGCATCTTGCTATTTGCACCTTTCAACCTCCGGATCAAGCTCATATTACTTATTGTGGGTAAAACAACTGAGACCTACCTATCCTTTCAAAGTCAGTTACCTCTGAAGCCTGCTCACCGTTATCCGTCTCACGGACATAATTGAACTTTCCTTGCCGCTTGTCAGGCTTTCAGCGTACACTTAACCTTACCGCTCCTGTTTGTTTGCAGCTTCTGTGTACACAGCGTCTTCTCAGCCTGTCAGCGGATCCAACGTGCTGATAGGTCACTGCGCTCACACCCACACAACCGCTGCTGCTGCAGCTACGGAGCACCTCTCCCTTCTCAGTATAATCAGACAGTTTTACTATGAACATTTACAACTGCCTCTCAAACTTGTACAACTGATTGCTCATTCAAGCTTACTTGCCACAACTCCTGTTATCTTATTGAACTGTACAGTGTCTGTAATAGATTGACTTTGCTTCTGTGAGCTACTTATAAAAAGGCATCCACTGTCTCTCATTAACATTCAGCCGTATATTACAGCCTGCTCTAGCCTTTGGGATAATCATACTACTCCTGTAACAAGATAGCAGGAGTTAGCTCAAATTCTCCTTGTAGTACTACGTAACATCAGGGTCTGCAGTTGAGATTCACTCTTTAAAGAACTTTCCTTCCTCGTAACCAGATTTAACCTGACATATTAATTGGCCTATCATGGATCCAGCAGACCTCCCCAATGTGGTGTATAACCTCACACAGCGTGTGGATCAACTATCACAGGCATTTAGAGAGCTTCAATTACAAAATGATAACTTGGGGGCAGCACTAAGAGATAACACCCCAGAACCTCAGGTCTGCTTACCTGAAAGATTCACAGGAGACAGGAAGAATTTCAGGCAATTCAGGAATGCCTGTTATCTCCTTTTCCAGATGCGCCCAAGGACTTACCAAACTGAAAGACTTAAGGTCATGACAGTGATTTCCTTCTTGTCTGGAGAACCTAGGATATGGGCTGACAATTTATTTGAGAATAATGATCCAACCCTCACCTCACTCACTGACTTCTTTGCACAAATGAGTTTACTATACGAAGATAAGCAAAAACAGCTCACTGCAGAAGCCAAGATGCGTTCTCTCAGACAAGGTAGACGCCCCGTGGAGGAATACCTTACAGAATTCAAACTTTACATAAAAGACTCTGAATGGAGTGAGGTTGCTCTACGTAATCAGTATCGCTTGGGTCTATCTGATATCCTGAAGGATGAGCTAGCCCGTACTGAATTACCCGCCACACTGGAAGGTATCATGAACCTCTCTATACAGATCGATAGGAGGGTCAGGGAGAGACGCTCGGAACGTCAACTAACAGAAGGACCTCCAAGATTCCCATCAACTTCCCAGGGCATGAAAGAATCCACTGTTCCCATGGAGATTGGCTTTACTAAAGGCCCACTCACATTGGAAGAGAGACATCGCCGCCAGCAGAAAAACCTCTGTATGTACTGCGCCTCTCCTAACCATCCAGTAAAGGAATGTACCTTGCTTCAACGTCAAAAAAGAAGTAAGTTAACAGTCACTAGCAATTGCTTAACAAACAAGGTCTTTGAGGTTGCTTACTGTACTCTCCCTTTATCCATACAGTGGGACCTCCAGGCTCTCCAGGCGGAAGCAATCATTGATTCCGGAGCTTATGCAAATTTCATTGATTTATCTCTTGTAAATAAAAATAAAATTCCATAGTGTGTGAAAGCAGTTCCAGTCTCCATACGAGTCATTGATGGTACCATGGTCAGTTCTGGCCCTATAACGCACCACACCATTCCTCTTAAGGTCATGATAGGTAAGGGGCACACTGAGTTGATATGTTTTGATGTCATACCTTTCCCTTTATTCCCAATAGTATTGGGATTATCCTGGCTACAACAGCATCAACCATCAATTTGCTGGCAGTCCCTCCAAGTTCAATTGGACTCTGCATACTGTAGGGATACTTGCTATCCCCAACAGAATATACTACACATTTCTAACCCAGCAATCCCAGTTGAATACCAAGATTTCCATGATGTCTTTGACAAAAAACAGGCAGAATCTCTGCCTCCACACCGGATATATGACTGTCCAATTGAATTGCTACCCGGATCTAACATTCCCTTTGGACACATATATCCGCTCTCGCAACCTGAATTGGATCACTTAAAGGGGTACCTAGAAGAAAATTTAAAGAAGGGGTTCATCCGACCCTCTACCTCCCCGGCTGGTGCCGGGATGTTCTTCGTAAAAAATAAAGACAACTCCTTACGACCAATAATTGACTATCGTGAGTTGAATAGGAGGACCAGGAAGAACAGATACCCCCTTCCCTTGATTCCTGAGCTGGTGGAACGTCTTGGAAAAGCAACCATTTACACCAAGCTAGACCTCAGAGGTGCGTACAACCTGATAAGGATCAGAGAAGGGGATGAGTGGCTCACCGCCTTCCGCACCAGATATGGTCTTTATGAGTATCTAGTGATGCCATTTGGGCTTTGTAATGCCCCCGCTACGTTCCAATACTTTATCAACGATATCTTCAGGGATTTATTGGACGTATGCGTTGTGGTCTACTTAGACGATATCCTGATCTACTCTAACTCCATAGAAGAACACACCAAACATGTCCGATGGGTGTTAGGCCGACTTAGGACACATCAATTGTATGCTAAGTTAGAAAAGTGTTCATTCCACAATCAAGAAATAACCTTCTTAGGTTACAACATTTCCTCCTCTGGGGTTAAGATGGAAAACAGTAAGATAGATGCCATCCTCAACTGGCCTAGACCTCCAGCAAAAAAGACGTTCAGCGTTTCCTCGGTTTCGCTAATTTTTACCGAAAGTTCATCAAAGGATTTTCCAAGATTGCAAAACCCCTCAGTATGCTTACCGGCTCCAATACCCGATTCCAATGGAATCCAGATTCAGAAGATGCTTTCTGTTCTCTCAAACGTAGCTTCACTACTGCTCCCATTCTCCGGTTCCCAGACACGAAGCTCCAATTCATTCTAGAGGTTGATGCTTCTGAGTATGCCCTTGGAGCTATCCTATAACAGCGCACAACTCCCTCAGATCCTATACATCCTGTTGCCTTCTACTCTAGACTGATGACTCCTGCTGAACAGAACTACGCTATCGGAGAGAAAGAGCTTTTGGTGATTAAGTCAGCCCTGGAACATTGGAGGCACCTCTTGGAAGGCACCATCCTCCCGATTCTCATATATACCGATCATAGGAATCTCGAATACCTCCAATCCTGTAAAACGCTTTCAGCTCGGTGGAGTCTGTTTTTTACCAGATTTAACTTTTTCATTACTTACCGACCAGGTAGTAAAAATGGTAAGGCTGATTCTCTCTCACGACACTTACAGCGTCCAAGTTCATCCACTCAGCCTTCACATGTCCTGAATCCCCAACATTTCCTAGGTATCTCAAAACTTGCCTCATCCACTCTCCGTTCTCACCAACAAACAGACACCAGCCTATCCAAAGACATTCAGCATCTCGATTCCAGAGGCATCTCTCATGTACATGGCAAAATATATATACCACCTACATTAAGGCAAGAGATTCTCCAAGAACACCATGACTCCCCACTCGCAGGCCACCCAGGCATTCACAAAACCACTGACCTTGTGTCTAGAAACTACTGGTGGCCGAATCTTCAGCGAACTGTGGACACATACATTAAGTCATGTCATGTATGTGCAGTCTAAAAGTCAGAAAGATCTAAACCATTTGGCAGACTCCAGTCATTGCCAATACCTGAAAGGCCTTGGCACACAGTTGGGATGGATTTTATTGTGGAACTTCCTGCATCAAACCATTTTAACACCATCATGGTCGTGGTTGATTATCTCACTAAAATGGCCCACTTCATCCCTCATCATAAAGTTCCCACGGCTACCGAAACCGCAGCTCTCTTCCTAAAACATGTTGTACGGCTACATGGCTTACCTTCAGTCATAGTCTCGGACAGGGGCTCGCAATTTACGTCCAGGTGTTGGAAACATCTCTGCTCCGTTTTAAAAATTGACCATCGCTATAGTACTGCTTTCCACCCGCAAACGAATGGCCAAACGGAGAGAATTAATCAATGGATAGAGCAATATATACGTTGTTATTGCTCCCATCAACAGGACGACTGGGAGAACAATATATCCATGGCAGAATATGCATACAACAATACCTTAAACAGTTCTATTAAGTGCTCTCCATTTTATGCTAACTACGGATACCATCCAACATTCCATCTATATCCACATCTTAATTCTGCATCAACACAAGTAGACGATACTTCCAGAACCCTATCTGAGATTGTCGAATTCCTCAAAGAGAACATCCATCTGGCTCAACAAAAACATAAACAGTACTATGATTCGAAAAGAAGGAAACCCCCTGTTTATCGCTTAGGTGATAGAGTATGGCTTTCAACGAGACACCTAAAACTGAAGACTCCGTCGAAAAAGTTCTCACAACCTTTCATAGGACCCTACGAGATTATTAAAGTGATAAACGAAAATGCTGTCACTTTGGATCTTCCTCCAGAGGTTCCGGTGCACCCCACATTTCATGTCTCTCTTTTGAAGCCCTACCTCTTTACTAGGCAACAGACATCTGGTCAGACGACTTCTCCAGTGGTGGTCGAGGAGAATGTCTATGAAATCTCTTCTATATTAAACTCCAGGTTACTTCGAGGACAGCTGCAGTACCTAATAAGGTGGAAGGGATGTTCATCGGATGAGGATTCTTGGGAGCCTGTTGCAAATGTCAAGGCCACTCGTCTCGTCGCCCGATTCCATAGGGATCATCCGGACAGGCCACATGCTGGTACTGCAGTGCAGCACCTTTGAGGGGGGGATCTGTCAGGTATTTGTCAGTCAGGTTGTACCTTTAAGCAGATTCTATATAAGGCTGCTCCTCCCCCTTCCACCTGCCAATTAATTTAGTTAGAGTTCTGACCAAGTTACCTGGATACAGCTTCTCTTACTCGTGGCTAAAATCTATACTTTAATCTATTGGATTACAACTATTGCACACATTCTTGTGCCGGACCTGTTGTGCTAAAACATTGCCAAGCAAATACCGCATCTTGCTATTTGCACCTTTCAACCTCCGGATCAAGCTCATATTACTTATTGTGGGTAAAACAACTGAGACCTACCTATCCTTTCAAAGTCAGTTACCTCTGAAGCCTGCTCACCGTTATCCGTCTCACGGACATAATTGAACTTTCCTTGCCGCTTGTCAGGCTTTCAGCGTACACTTAACCTTACCGCTCCTGTTTGTTTGCAGCTTCTGTGTACACAGCGTCTTCTCAGCCTGTCAGCGGATCCAACGTGCTGATAGGTCACTGCGCTCACACCCACACAACCGCTGCTGCTGCAGCTACGGAGCACCTCTCCCTTCTCAGTATAACCAGACAGTTTTACTACGAACATTTACAACTGCCTCTCAAACTTGTACAACTGATTGCTCATTCAAGCTTACTTGCCACAACTCCTGTTATCTTATTGAACTGTACAGTGTCTGTAATAGATTGACTTTGCTTCTGTGAGCTACTTATAAAAAGGCATCCACTGTCTCTCATTAACATTCAGCCGTATATTACAGCCTGCTCTAGCCTTTGCGATAATCATACTACTCCTGTAACAAGATAGCAGGAGTTAGCTCAAATTCTCCTTGTAGTACTACGTAACATCAGAGTCTGCAGTTGAGATTCACTCTTTAAAGAACTTTCCTTCCTCGTAACCAGATTTAACCTGACAATAATGCAGTTGTTTATGCTAAAATTGCCATTTTTTCAGTGTTAAAACCGGAACGCAAAAACTCGTAATCTAGCTGTGTGTTTCTAACGTTTCCAACTTTACATTAAGAGATCCTTCTTTTACCTCATTTGTCATTACACTGTGCTCCATTTTTTTTCCTTCTTGCACCTTCAGAGCTCCTTCCTTCACTTCTTATTTCACAGTTTTTGTGGGTTTCTTTCTGTTTCTTTTTTTCAGTGATCACTTAACTCCTTTGTGCCGGTCTAATAGTGTTCACATCGGAACATGCAAACACTATTAGTAAAAATTAAATCACGCAATCACATTGCAAGACCGGGATCTGATCATGGGGGACTGCCTACACTGCTGAGCCTTGCCTACATCAAAGGAGGAAGCTGCAGGACGCTATATATAGTAAGAAGTTCCCTGCTGTCCTAACGGCGTTAAAGCCCCGTGCTGTTAGGCATGGAATGTCCTAACAGCGTGAAGGGGTTAAACATCTCACTGTGTATCTAACGTTTTACAACGTTCACCTTCAGAGCTCCTCCTTTCACCTCACTTGACATTACAACGTTGTCAATCATCTATTTTTTCTCTTTCTCACACCAGCTTCACTTTTTCTGCGTTTCACTTATATTTTCAGAGCTCCTTTCTTCACTTTATTTTCACCACACTGTTTATTTTTGTTGGTGTTTTAGCAGTTTCTTTCCATTAGAACTCTGTGTTTACATTATGTATTTATAATGCAATACATTGATTTCTATATCATTTGTCATATGTGTACTAAGTGTATCTAAAATGTATTGTATTTTTTTTACATACATATTCATTTACTCAATTAGGCACGTGTAGGAACTTAAACGGTTAATATGGAAGGTATATAGTATCACTGGATGTTCATAGAATTAATCCCTGATGAAGTGAAGAGTTAATGGCACGACAATGCTCAGGCTCTCTGCTATAGGGGACTATTTGGTATCTCTGGCAGTGATTTCACTTTTGTTTTTAAGTGGATTCAATAAAAGTTATGTTTTAACTTTCCCCTGTTTCATTTCTTGGATATTTTCATTTTGGCATTTTTTTACTTCAGGAGTCATCAGGCAGTCTAAGTATGATTATAATTTATGTCACATTTACCCAGACGAGTGACTACGTTGAGAAGCGGTGAGAGACACTTGGCAGCAGAGTGTCAGGTAGCACAGGGCTTTCCAAATCACCAGAACCTTCATACATTCTCCTTCACTCAACTGAGATTGTTTTGCTTTAAAGTCGGAGTATGTTCAATACTGGTCATGGCAATACTTATTATCGTGCTTGTGTATAACAATTTACATCACATGTTTTATGAATAATAATATGTGATAATAGCCATATTATAAATTGTTTGAATTATGATATTAATGTACGTATTGTTTTTCTTCTTAAATGGAAAGAGTCCACAGCTGCATTCATAACTTTTGGGAAATAAGAACCTGGCCACCAGGAGGAGGCAAAGGCTCAAATACTCCTCCCACTCCCCTCATCCCCCAGTCATTCTTTGCCTTTCGTCCCAGGATGTACTCTGTTGGGATGGCTGTGCTATCCTTATGCTCGTTCCTGCACCTGTTTTGGGATTCTTTTGTTCCCTTGTTTTGGATCCCTGAGGCTGGGTTGGTCCAGCTGGATGTGGGTCTGCAGGTCAGGATGGCAAAGCGGTCTATGGAGCTGCGTTCGGTTGCAGTCTCCTCTGGATGTGTGAGCTTTGGTGAGTCTATCCTGTTAGATTAGTCTGCTAGGGTATAGATTTTCCTTTCAACTGGCTCCATTGATTTCAGAAGAGAGTTTACTCTTCCTTCAGGTTCTGAGGGTATACTCTCCTTCTTGGGGGGCCTCAATTGAGGTTTTGTGTTCCCCTTTTAAGGGATTTGTGTGTAGCTCCGGCGACTTAGGTTGCCTGGAGCGTGCCCTCTGTCTGGGGGTTGCTTTTGCGGTCTGTTTTTTACTTGACTGCTTCTTCTTTCTCGCAAGTATACTCTGTGTCGTCCTGTTAAGGACTCTGTGTTCTCAAACTTTTTTTCGCCTGGGTGGATTACACACTTTTTCATGGTCGAATGCCTTGGTATTCTTGACACGGGGAGGACTTTGCCTCTTCAGTTGCAATCCGTGCTTGCAGGATGTTGGAGAGACGTCTGTTCTGTCTCTGTGCCCGGTCTTCTCCCGGGTTTTGCTTGGTATAGGTATGGCCTCCTTTCCCTGTTGGGCCCCTTTGGGTCTCTGTAAGCTGGGCTCACTCATGGAGGTGTTCTTTTTTGTATTAGGGGACCTTTCAGTTTCCTCGGTTCTCCTTTGCCTTGATCCCTTGGGGGTTTTGACTGGTGTCTCCTTCATTTCTGTAGATGAGTGGTGGAGGACTGTTTGTTGGGCGACGGTGTCTCCTGGAGGACTGTTGGCTCAGTCGAGTCCGTTTGCGGTCTTTAGTTTGGTTTCTGGACTAACTGCGAGTCAGTGTCATTAGGGCTTTTCCTCTTAACATTTTCTCGGCTTCGGATGAAGTGTTTTTTTTTTATCGGGTAGAGGTTCAGGCTTGGTGCCTTCAGTATGGGCTATTGTACCCTCCCATCTTGGCATTCAGTGTCCTTTATAGCTTGGGTATTGTTTTCCCAAAAGTAATGAATGCAGCTGTGGACTCTTTCCATTTAAGAAGAAAAACATAAATTATGCTTACCTAATAATTTCATTTTCTTCTGATGGAAAGAGTCCACAGCTCCCCACCCGTAATTTTATGTGGGGCATCCTTATTATTCTTCTGACACCTTTCACCCTGATATTTCTTCTACTATTCCTTGTTCCTCGGAAGAATGACTGGGGGATGAGGGGAGTGGGAGGAGTATTTGAGCCTTTGGCTGGGTTGTCTTTGCCTCCTCCTGGTGGCCAGGTTCTTATTTCCCAAAGGAAGAAAGAAGAAAAGGAAATTATCAGGTAAGCATAATTTATGTTTTTGTCGTTTTTGCCCAATTCTAAAGCTAACATTGCTGAATTTTCTTTGGTAGTTTGAAGTTTAAACCTTTTTATTTTTTATTTATTTCATATACAGTATAGAAGCTATTGCTTTCAACAGTCCACAAAATGCAAAAAAAAAAAGTCAGCGCTTAGCTTAAAATTACCATAAAATGCCACTTCAAATCCACCTCCCTTCAAATGAAAACACTAGAATAGATTGTACAGAAAATAGGAGGGCACTAGAAAGCTAAAAGTAAAACACACATTTATTCATAGACACTGCAAAATATTGATATTTTTTTGGGAGGCGGAGCCTACTTCTGAAGCGGCAGGATGCGTCTTAGTGAAGTTCCTGGTCTCAATCATACTTTTAGTGCTATTTTCATATAACTAACTGACCAATATTCACCTATTCACGCGAAGAAATCTAGAGCATACTATCAACAAGACTTGGGAGCTGATTTCTGACTGCATGCCTGACCTATGCTCTTCAGAAAGCCACGCGGGTCTGTATCAGCATGGTCCTTAAAGATCTAATACACTAGTTTAACCCACCCCGTGTCTACGGCTGCCACATGACCCCCCCCAGTTTCTTGGTTACAAAGTAGAACTTTTCTACTATAAACTTTAATACTTTCCTCACTCCAAGAAGGTAACTATCTATTCAGTTCATAAGACTGTATCAAACCATAATCGTAGAGAGCTGGAACTAAAACACGGAGGCTCTAGACAGATGGGAATGTAGAATAACCCAGCTTATGGCAAACCACTACCAAACCCTGAGAATCAAGCTTTCTAATCTTCTTATAACATCAACACCCAGGGAAAGTGTTTTATCCGTGACAACAAGGGAACCAGTAGAGGATCAGGACAATAAATTTACCTCACCGGCAGCAGACCACGAGGAGCCTGTGCCTCAGGAAACTCTAGAATCTACCCTGGGGATGTATCCGGACAAGGAGCTGATCATACCTCAAAATGTGATATGTGTCAGGAGATGCAGGATATATGCAGGACACAGCAATGATGGTACAACTCTATTTTATTACAGAGCATAGAAACATACATCTAGTCAGGTTGATTGTACTAACTAACTGCGACACAGACTACTGGACCTAAGCCCCGCCCCCAAACTAGTGACCTCACTTCCTGCTCTCATCACATCTTCCCCCTTTTCAAAGGGTGAAGCATACATTTAAATATAACAAATAACAGAGTATACAAAGAGCATACAACAACATTTTTGAACAGTGTATAGTAAATTGGTTACAGAAAAATGAACAACATTAATTACATCCTGACTTGGACATCGGGGTAGACTACCCTAGTCCACAGTGACCATGGGATTATTCTGCCCATACTTCACTGTTCTAGTTGAAGTCAGTCCCTATATCGGGCCGGAAGTTTCACCACTCTTCCGCTTGATGTAACTTTGCATGAACTGTCCTCTGATACAGAAGATGGTGAATAAGAGTCCGCTGGAGGCAAAGACATATCCCCGCTGTGATCTTGCTGAGGGGAAGGCACCTCTCTTAGAACAGGGGATCCCACCGGCGTTGGTACTGAGGCATCCAGTTCCAGACTCTCAGGTACAGGCTGAAGATGTCTTCGGTTACGGCGTGTAACTGTCCCTCCATCAGTAAGGACTACATAAGACCTTGGTTCCGGAGAGCGTCCAATTACCGTAGCAGGCGTCTTCCATTTCTTCTCATCATCCAGTTTAATTCTGACAGTTTGCCCCGCATTCAGTTCCTGTAAGGGCCTGACAGAATGCCTCCTGTCGTAGAAGAAACGATAACCCTTTTTGGCCTCTTCATCCCTCCTAAGGACTTCGTCCCGAGGAACAGAGCCAGGCGGCTTGAAGACACCCACTGAGGGTAAAGTGGTGCGAATCTGGCGTCCTAGCATCAGCTGTGCCGGGCTAAACCCGGTGGCTTGAATGGGCGTCGCCCTGTATGACAAGAGGGCTAGGTACGGCTCAGATTGCTTTAGAATGAATTTTGTTGTTGGAACTGCCCTTTCAGCCATTCCGTTGGCCTGCGGGTAATGTGGACTTGACGTGGAATGTACAAAGTCATATTCCCTGCTGAAAGCACTGAACTCCGTAGAAGCGAACTGCATACGATTATCACTCACCAGCTCCACTGGAATGCCCCACCGGCCGAACAAGCTCTTCAGACGAATGATAACGGCTTGACTTGTGATATCATTCAGAGGTGCAATTTCAAAATACCTGGAATAGTAGTCGATCACAACAAGGAACTTTTTCCCCTGCAGTTCACACAAATCAGCAGCTATTTTCTGCCACGGCCCACAGGCAGCGGAGTAGAAATCAAGGGCTCCCTTCTCTGAGTAGGCCAGCGTTCCCGGCAAAAGGCACATTTAGACACGTGATTTGCAATGTCGGAGCTGATCCCAGGCCACCACACAGCTGTAGCTGCCCTCTTTCTGCACTTTGTAATGCCTAAGTGGCCATCGTGAATCCTGTTTAACATCTCCTTCCTCATGCTGACAGGAATTACGATGCGGTCCTGGAACAGCATCAACCCCTCCAGCTCCGTGAGCTGCGACCTCTCTGGCTGGTAAGAACTTAAAGACATCCAGGCTGCCCGGCTCTCGGGCCAGCCTTCTTTTATGTACTTTATAACCTCTTGCAGATCTGTGTCCAAATATGTCTCTTTCTTTATTTCTTCCAGTTTCCTTGAAGAAATGGACTTAGAGGCCAGAACTGAATCAACATACACTTTCACATCAGATTCGGTGGAGGATTCTTCAGCAGCAGCCAGCGGGAGCCTGGATAGTGTATCTGCCACAACCAGTTGTTTCCCTGGCACATGCACTGCCTGAACATTGAACCTGAGCAGTCTCATTAAAAGTCTCTGGCATCTTAAGGGTGCTTTGTCGATATCATAAGAGTTGATTAGAGGGACTAGCGGTTTATGGTCAGTCTCCAGACTAAATTTCTCCAAACCCACTAGATAAAGCTGAAAGCGCTCACAGGCCCAAACTGCAGCCAGGCACTCTTTCTCAATTTGAGCGTATTTTGACTCAGCAGCCGTCAGTGTGCGGGAACAGTAGGCGATGGGCTGTAGTTTATTTTCATTTAACTGCAGGAGAGCAGCCCACAACCCATAACTGCTTGCATCAGCACTAACCACAGTCTTTTTGGAAGGGTCGTAGAACCCCAGCACTGGGGCAGACCCCAGCAGGGACTTGGCCTGCATAAAAGCTTTTTCTTGTGAAGGTCCCCAGACCCAGGCAACGTCTTTCTTTAGCAACTCTGTGATAGGGTGTAGAACTGTTGATAAATCTGGAAGAAACTTGCCCACATAATTTACAAGGCCCAATATCTGTCTCAGCTCATGTACATCAGAAGGACTTTTCATCTGTTCAATAGCACAAATTTTCTCGGGGTCTGGCTGGATGCCATCCCCATTGATGATATGCCCAAAGTAACATAATTCATTTTTCCTAAAATGGCATTTTTCTTTATTCAACTTGAGCCCAGACTCTTTGATAGCCTGCAGCACACAACTTAAACGCTGATCATGCTCCTCCACTGTAGACCCATACACTAGAATGTCATCACTCAGGAGAGAACTCATTTCCCTTTGAAAGATTTCAGGAGCAGAGGATATCCCAAAGGGGAGTCTGCAGAAGCAAAACCGACCTACCGGTTTGATAAAGGTAGTCAGTTTGCGGCACTTTGGATCCAGGGGGATCTGCCAAAAGCCGCTAGAGGCGTCCAATGTAGAAAAGAACTTTGCCCCAGCCAACTTTGGAGCTATATGTTCTAATGTCGGCAGCACAAATCTCTCTCTCATCACTGCCTCATTCAACCTTTTCAGGTCTACACAGATGCGCACCTTTCCATTTTTTCTTTGCAACAGGAACAATGGGGGCACACCAATCAGTCACTTCAACAACCTCTTCAATAAACCCCATAGACTTCATGCGCATAAGCTCCTTCTCCACTTGAGGCATGAGCGGGAACGGAATTCTGCGTCACTTTTAAGCGCTATACGGACTGATTTGCAATTCAGTAGACCCAATTCGCCAAACATATCTTCAGAGATCTCATTCACTCTGGCCACGAGGCCCTAGTCACAGGCTGCTTTTCTGCTCAATAAATTGCTAACAGACTGACCTCGAATCCCATGCACCCATATAGTGAACTTTCTTTGCTTGTACTCACAGCTGGCAAGAAATTTCCCCGCACAATCGATGTGGCCACCAGGACTATGGACATTTGTAGTAACTTTCGCCAGCTGGGGCTGTCGAGGCAGTTTCATAAATGCAGCAAAAGACATTACAGTGATATCTGCTCCTGTGTCAATCTTAAAATCAACTTTGGCTCCCATTACAGTAAAAGTAACCTTCCAATCTTCCTCTGAGCTTGGCCGTTCCACAACAGACCCCACAAAGGACACTTCCTGACCCTCCTGGTCACTGTCCACCTGCATCTCCTTAATGTATTCAGTTTTACACACCACTTCAAAATGGCCCATTCTTTTACATTTTCTGCATCTTTTATCTCTGGCCAGGCATATAACACTCTGATCATGGGCACGGTAGCAACGTGTGCATTGGGCATGCTGCGCCCATCCACTTCTAGGTCTATCCATTATTTTAGATCTACCACTCACACTGTGCCTTTCACTAGCAGTTTTCCTGGACTGTTGCACTTCATCCACAATACTCTCAGACCTCAGATCAGCACTTTGCTTTTTCACCAGTTCACTCTGGCGGGCCATCCTAATAGCCCCATCTAATGTTAAATCAGGCTCTAACTGCAGCTTCAGTGAGACTTCAGCATCTGCAATTGCAATAACTATTCTGTCTCTGATTTGCTCTTCTTTAGCAACACCAAACTCACAGAATTCAGCTAGTTCATACAGGCTGCGCACAAATGACAGATTCTCCCACACGCTGATTACGTTTGTGAAAACAAGCTCTCTCATGAATCACATTTCTTTTGGGCACAAAGTGGGCACTGAGTTTATCCATAACTATATAAAAGTTAAATTCTTCCCCTTCTTGGAAAGTAAAAACATTGAACACAGGCTCCACATCTTTCCCCATAGAGTATAAAAGAGAATTAACTTGTACTTCACCACTCTCCTTGTTCAGTTTGGAAGCAATCGCTGAAAACTCTGACGCCATGTGGGCCAAGCTGCAGGCTGAGAGAAGTCAAAAGGCTCAGGTGGGGTAAACTTTGACATTGTCATCGATCAGGAACCGAAGCGCAGGCCAGAACTTCTGACACCATGTCATGAGATGCAGGACATATGCAGGACACAGCAATGATGGTACAACTCTATTTTATTACAGAGCATAGAAACATACATCTAGTAAGGTTGATTGTACTAACTAACTGCGACACAGACTACCGTATCTAAGCCCCGCCCCCAAACTAGTGACCTCACTTTCTGGTCTCATCACAATATGTATGGAAGTTTTCCCTGATCTTGTGGAAGAGTTCGCTACCACATCTGTTTCTTTGCAGGGATATACAAGCGCTGACCTACCCCTTAAGTGCCTTCACTGGCTGCGATTCCACCCGGAGCTATCTCATCAGACGGTCCCACAATACGCGACAATCAAGCAAGCCTCATCTGATCCTTCGAGGGAGAATGGCTCCGCAACTAAATATCGCTACAAGACTATGGTCGCTTGTTGGGAGCAGAGAGGGGACTCTCCCGATACTGTTTATCAGGCATACCCTAACCTAATTGATGCGGCCAGTGACACCCACCCGCCCTTGATTCTAGAAGGTACCAAGGACTTAACTGAGGGTTCCAATATATTCCCAAGCACCGGTGGTATGCGAGACATGACCGACTCATAAGGTACTTCAGAAGAAAGTGGCATCATCCGGAGCCCTGTCGGATTGCAAGAACCCTTTAGGCCCTACAACGTGGTGTGGGATAGTGTGGATATCTGTCCTGAGCCCAACTATTCCTCTAAATAGCTGGGCCTCCAGAGACAATGCAGGGAAAGAATACATGGCCTCTGAGATCACCTAATTGATTTCAGCTATATGATAACCATTATTTAAATTTAATCTCCAAGGTACGAGGTCTGCGGCTAAGCTGCAGAATGTGGCCTAGTAGTTAGAGGATGTCTAATATGTATTTTGATTGTTGGTTTTGCTAACTGATATGACGACTGGTAGGTCTGATGTATCCGGTGCCAGCAAATCTTAACCAACGGCGGATAAAGAGTACATTTGTTTGTTTTGTTTTTGGGGATATATGATGCTTATGGCAGTTTGTAATATCACGTTGCAAAGATATATTTTAATCTGGGACAAGATCCCAGTTCTTTATCTGTGTTATGTATGCATTCCTCTAAAATTTAAGCGATCCTGCCATAGCAATGTGATTTCACATTTGCCCTCTACCCTTTCATCCTCTTAATATTAGGTGCTTAAAGGGACATGCCACCCACATTTTTTCTTTTATGATTTAGAAAGAGAATGCAATTTTAAACATCTTTCTAATTTACTTATATTATCTAATTTGTTTTATTCTCTTGATATTCTTTGATGAAAAGCATATCTAGATATGCTCACTAGCTGCTGATTGGTTGCTGCACATAGAAGCATTGTGTGATTGGCTCACCATGTGCATTGCTTTTTCTTCAACTAAGGATATTTAAAAAATTAAGCAAAATAAATAATGGAAGTAAATTGTAATGTTGTTTAAATTTCTATTCTCTATCTGAATCATGAAAGAAAGATTTTGGGTTTAGTGACCCTTTAATATTGTCCAATGTGTTTCTTAGTTAATTTGTACTTTAGGTTCCAATATTAGCTAAGTTATTTGATTCACTTAAGAGATCCTTAGCATAAGTTATAAATGTTATAAAGTCCATCACTCCCTGTTTATAGGTAGTTAGATAGCTCAGAATATCTCTTGTTACTGGTTAATGTTATATGAGTGATCATTTTCTCATAGGGCTAGATGTGTACCTAGTCTCACAACTGACCTACCATTTACATATGTACGGATTTATAATAGACGGGCTATTGCAGACCTCTATACCAAGCTTGCACTAACACTAGAGTACTGGTTTGTACCACTGCAACCTCATTCTACACTATAAAATAAAATACGGATGTTGCGCTAAAAAGCTAGGTATATAATTTGTGCAGAATTTTTTTTCCAGAAAAATAACAATATTTACACACAAATAACAGTATTTAATATAACTTCATAACTTTATAAAAATATTGCAATATAATAATCATTCTACACTATACTATGAGTAATACCTGCTGGATATAAGAGAGCTACTGGGAGCTGGACTCCCTCCTTAAATATAGGTATTGTGTATAGCTTAAAAGTTTGCTGGTAATGTTCCTTCCTATCTAGTTGGTTGTCTGTCAATGGCTGAGATAGATCACCTTGACTTATCTATAATAACTACCAATATTATTCTTGGAAGATGTTCACCCACTAGCAGGCTCATATTTAATATTTAATATAATATTCTCTTTCCCTCTAGTGCACATGTAATTAATCTTATAACATCAGGAGCAGTACACAACTGCAAGTTTGAGTATCTCCATTAGCGCCAAATCCCATTAATGCAATGTGTTTGGGGTCATCCACATGCTTTTAAAACCATGTTGCACTTTAGTCTCAAATACCAGCTATGCTACTAATGCCATTTAAGCTATTCTTTGCATAAACCGTACATGCTAGATCCTGTAGAGCCCATCGTGCTCTGCTTGATGTAGAGCCCCTCATACTAGTGATGGTTAAAAAAAGGAACATTACAAAATAAGATTAGCAGTGTTTGTTTCCTCACATCTGATCTATCGCTTCCACATATATAGATTCATACTAGATGGGTATTTTCAGACGTATACACAACTCGCAGTAGCACTAGAATTCTGATATTTACCAAAGCGAGTAAAACCCTATTCTACATTATATTATAATTAATGCCCTGCAGGCTATAAGAGAATACACGAGAGATAAGCTTTCTCTTTAGGTATAAATGTACTGTATATATATAAAATTAAAAGTTAGTTGGTATCATTCCATTTTATCTAGCTGGCGTGCTGTTAGCTGTTGAGATAGCTAACCTACTTATAACTCCTACCAACATTATTCACTAGTAGATGCATATTTTTTTCGCTAGTAGATGCATATTTAGTTTGGAACTCTCTTCCCCCTAGTATATATGTAATTAGCTCCTCCGCCAATATTTCTTAAAATTTGTAGCTCTCACAGCTCATAGTTCACTCAATACTCATACGCTTTAATAGGCAAATTAGTATATTTCCCTTTATATATATATTTTTTTAATGATATTAGGAATGATGGTTCCCTTATCAGTGTATTTGCTAATATTCAAACATAAGTTGAGATTTTCATGAAAGTTCTATGTTTACCTTGGTATATCATGGTCCAAAAGTGGCCGTATACATCACTTTAGTTCCTCCCTCATTTATATATGTGGTTAAGGTTCCAAGAGCGGCCCGTTGTATCATATGAAGAGCTCAAAAGATTTAAAAAAAAGAAAAAAGAAAACAGGTTTAAATCTATATTATTCATTTACTAGATTCACTCATTTTCTCGCCAATATTATGTTTATTGTTTTTTACTATATGACATTGAATGGTAAAGTCTAATTCAAATATGTTATTTTTTTATAGTGTTTTGCCATTACTACAAATGCTCTTCTTTTTTCTGTAAACGTATAAAAACCTCAATAAAAAAATTAAAAGTAAAAAAAAATATTGATATTTGAAAAGGGGACGTCTCCCCTATAAAATAAATAAATAGTAACGTATCACATGTGAAATAGGCAAAAAAAAAAGAGGCCTTCCTATACCACCATTAAAAAATATCTATGTATAAAAAGTCTCAATTTAGAACGTTCAAGCAAAGAGTTACCACATTTGGCAATGTTGTATAAAAACTGTATCACTTGTATCGCTTAATGGAAACAAAAGACAAATCCTCTATTAGCAAGTCGGTTTTAACCGCTTCTTATTAGACAAGATATACACAGTCACCTGTATCCCTCTTGGAGAAAAAAAACCAAAATATATGCTTACCTGATAAATTTGTTTCTTTCTTGACACGGTGAGACCACGGAATCAGCAATTACTGTTGGGAATATCACTCCTGGCCAGCAGGAGGAGGCAAAGAGCACCACATCAAAGCTGTTAAGTATCACTTCCCTTCCCACTATCCCCAGTCATTTGACCAAAGGAAAAGCCTGAGGTTTATATAAAAAAAAACTGTCTCAAAATAAGGGCAGGCTGTGGACTCACCGTGTCAAGAAAGAAACAAATTTATCAGGTAAGCATACATTTTGTTTCCTTTCTTAAGGCACAGTGAGTCCACAAAATCAGCAATTACTATTGGGAATCAATACCCAAGCTAGAGGACACAGATGATTAGGGAGAGACAAGACAGGTAAACCTAAAAAGAAGGCAACACTGCTTGAAGAACCTGTCTCCAAAAAGAAGCCTCAGCCGAGGCAAAAGTATCAAATTTATAGAATTTAGAAAAAGTGTGCAAAGAAGACCAAGTCACAGCCTTGCAGATCTGTTCCACAGAGGCCTCATTCTTGATGGCCCAAGAAGAATTCTCTCAGGAGGCTGCTGTCCAAACAAATAGTACTTCTCAACCAGAGGGAAAGAGAAGAGACAGTAGCTTTCTGTCCTTTACGCAGCTCAGAAAAGCAAACAAACAATGCAGAGGAATGACGAAAATCCTTAGACAACTGCAAATAGAATTTAAGAGCCCACACAACATCTAAGTTGTGCAACAAACGTTCCTTGTGAGAAGAAGGATTAGGACAAAGAGAAGGAACAACAATTTCCTGATTAATATTTCTGTCCGAAACAACCTTAGGAAGAAAACAAAACTTGATACAAAGAACTGCCTTATCTGCATGAAATATAAGATAAGGAGAGTCACACTGCAAAGCTGAGATTTCAGAAACTCTCAGAGCAGAAGAAATATCAGTAAGAAACAAAACATTCCAAGATAATAACTTAATATCTATGGAATGCATATGTTTAAATGGAGCCTGTTGCAAAATGTTAAGAACAAGGTTAAGACTCCAAGGTGGAGCAACAGATTTAAACACAGGCCTGATTCTAACCAAGGCCTGACAAAAGGATTGTACATTTGGCATGTCCGCCAGACGCTTGTGCAACAAAATAGAAATCTAGCCCTTAAGAGTATTGGCAGACAACCCCTTCTCCAGGCCTTCCTGGAGAAAAGATAAGATTCTCGGGATCCTGACTCTACTCCAAGAGAATCCTTTAGACTCACACCAATACAGATATTTATGCCATATCTTATAGTAAATCTTTCTAATGACAGGCTTATGAGCCTGAATCATGGTCTCAATGACTGGTTTCCTCTTTATCCCTTAGGAAAACTAAATACATACACAGAGAAGCGCAGTCACAAAAGCATTACTGGGCTAAAAGAAGCTGCACCCAGATGGTAAATCTTCATAGAACAGGCTAACAATGGTGTTGAGCTGGTTGTTCGTTCCTGTGAGTGCTCTTCTATCTGTATGTATTTAGTCTCCCTAAGGGAAAAAGGGGAAACCAGACATGGACTCATTGCCCAGTGTGCTTAGAGGAATATGGCTACACCTCACTGACAAGGCCCAATGAAGGCCAAAAGGATCATCTGGGATTGCTGTGTTCCTTGTTCAGAGAGTAATTGCCTGGTATTTCAGTGCTAGACTGACTGTAAATAGGCGGGATCAGACTGATATACTACAGGAAAGTTCTACTCTGTGAAAAGCTTTACTGGGCTAAAAGAAGCTGCACCCAGGTGGTAAATCGCCATAGAACAGGCTAACAATGGTATTGAGCTGGTTGTTTGTTCCTGTCTGTGAGTGCTCTTTTATCTGTATGTATGTATATATATATATATATATATATATATATATATATATATATATATATATATATATATATATATATATATATATATATATATATATATACAGTATATATGCATGATTATATATAGGTATAGATATATACAGATATATAGGAATATATATTTATAAATAATTAGAACATATTTCTGCTATGTGCAGGACATTCAAATGTGAAATTTTTACAATGGAAACAGACTATAACACTATTAAAATGAATATTGCATAAATATGTTTTTACTTGTTTTCAACTTAACTGCAAAAGGCTCCAATGCACTTATATGTATTCCTATATATGTGTACAAACTGTATGTATTTATGTGTTTATTTGTTTTTATATGTCTGTAAATAAATATATATACACACATATAAATACATAAGTACATACATATAAAAATACATATCTATATTAGCAATGTATGTATCTCTATGTTAAAGCCTTTTGCCTGCCTTTTACCCCCTAACACCTGAGACCTCATATCTTTGAGCCCTTATAACTTTTTTGTACAATACTTTTTTTTTATTATTATTATTATTATTATTTTTATTAAGGACATACATATGAAGCAAACAGGTTACATAAGGGGAACAAAATGACATAACATGGTTGAGAGATATGCCTGATGTGATAACTGGCATATAAGCATACTGACCTCCTTTTGATCCCTACGGACATCAGTAGAGGTCACTCTTGGACCACTGGCAAAAAAACTATTCTTTGTAACATAGGGATATTAAAAGGGGTGAGGATTTCTCAGGAATCCTCTTCAGTGATATACATAGTAATAAAGAAGGAAAATACTAAATTAAAGGTGACTCTCAGACAGCACATCCAATACAAACAGGAACCTCATAAAACATTTTTTAACAAAACATCTAGGCAGTCAGACTGTAAGAAAGAGAGGTTTGGCCACATATAGAGATTTAAATATTAAGCATATGTTATTTTAATTGTAGCTTTAGGGCCATATGATATATAATATTGTAATGTTATCTAAGCAACTAGTATATATATATCCTCAGTAATATTCTGGGGGTAATAATAATTAGCAGTCAGCTAATGTGGACTAATATATAGTTAAATACAAGGAGGGGGGACTAATATATAGTTAAATACAAGGAGGGGGGGACTAATATATAGTTAAATACAAGGAGGGGGGGACTAATATATAGTTAAATACAAGGAGGGGGGGACTAATATATAGTTAAATACAAGGAGGGGGGAGGCATATAAATAAAATATATATGAGTTGACAGCATTTGAATTATAACGAGAATGTATGAAAGACAGAGATGCGTAATTCTGTATAAGGACTATAATATATCATATTATGGCTGATATGGTGAATATTATTCTGCGTAGTTACTGCTCACAGCCCCGGCCGCTGGCCATAAGGCAGATTGCCTACCATATTAGAAAGGTATAAGCCAGATTTAGCTCCTAACTGACTGATCCTATTTCTAAAGTCTATCGTGAAAAACTGTAAAGCAAACTGCCTGAACAGCAATATGCAGCTTCAAGAACAGCTGAAATCTGGCTTAATAAAAAAACTGATTTCTAAAGCATAAAAAAAAAAAATCAAAGTTAAGGCATTTATAGACTATATAGACTGCACCTTTGATAAAAGTAAGTGGAATGTCTGAGATCTAAGTAAAACAGGTCAAACAAACAAAAGATGTGTAATATCATACGGTTTATGGATTAACCCCCACTGTCCAAATCCCTACCAATGGCGGGAAGAGAAAGTAAAAGTTTTCGGAACGGTGATATTTTTGTAGTAAGGGAGTTTAGGCATATATTGAGATTCGGATGGTGGGTAAGCAGTACTCATGTTAGTCTCTTGGAGTTTCAGTGCGGTTGCAATATAAGCAAGACTGAGCGTTAACTTTTGCCCAAAATGGCCAGCATTAAAGTTCAGATTATCTGTTTGCATATATACAGTGGTTGAAGCCCAGTCCTTGAAATTAGCTGCTAAGCCAGGTGTCACAATTATTTCTGATGAGTTAGTCCATGGCTTCCATATCTGACCTCTCACTGTTGTGTAGGGGGAATCTGGACTCGGAAAAAACACTTGGATCTTGGGTTGAAGGTTGTGGTGTATATGTGATATCCTCTTGTTTCCCACTAGGTAAAACTGCAGGGTTCATTGCAGTAATCGGGAGCTCCAGAGCTTTAGAGAGAGACATGAGGTCTTTATTTGTTGTTGTGTGTGAAAGCTGTAAGGAAATATTTGAATCGCAATTTAATGGCCGCATGCTATTAGCGAAGATATGCTCTGTGTTCTCCATGTCTGCATTAAAATCCGGCATCCGCATATTAGACTAATCATCTTATATTTTCCCCGTGATTGCGGCATAGTTTAATGGCTGTGTGTGGGGAGCATCATTCGTTCTGGTCCATTCACCTAGGGATTCTCAAGCTCAGGTCTGTTAGTGATATTCTCTGGTACTGTGAGCACGTCAGTCTCCAGGTCTCCAGCAAACATTGTGGGTACAGGAGGTTCCTCACCAAGCTGACTCAGGAAGGATTCAGGCAGCGCTTTATCTAGTAGTTTGCCAATATTAAAGACATTGTCCGGCGTTTAGAGGTTCCTCAAGGAGGTGTAGTGAATAAGTGAATACTTGAAATGAGCAATCTAGAAGCAACAAGTTACCCAGAAACCGGGGGAAAGGGTCGCCGCCTAGTAGTGAGCCACTGCTCTAGGCCCTAATTGTCCATTCCTAAGCTCCAAAACCATACAAACAGCAAATGTGGTCTAAAACAAAACCTTTACAGGGTTAAGCTTTGATAATGAGATAACATTCTGTGTCGATGCTGTTCTTTTAGCCTAATAATCAGTGGATTATAGAGGAATCCTCTGGAGCTCTAGGAAAAGCGTCCTTTCTAGAACACAGCTTTGACACGCCACCCGTGCAATATTTTTTTTTAATAATTTTTATTAGATAGTTTTATTATGAGTGTAACTATACTTTTTAATATATACATGATGATTTTTGTGACACTTTTTTGTTTCGCAAAACAGATAATCAGAGCTCTGAGAACACTCTATTCCGACCTGCCAGTGCCGGACTGGGAAATCAGACCAACCCTCGAAATGTTTGAAGACCGGCCCCAGCCCTCCTGGCCCTGCCTCCACCCACAGTCCCCATGGCCGAACCTTCATTCCGCTACCTTGCTTAGGTGCATTTTTTTCATGCAACAGGCCCCAAACCTTTGTTAAGAGCAATCTTTGGGCCACTTTTCTGCCCCCATACCCTCGTGCGGTAAGGGCTTGAAGAAATGCACTATACATGCGCACAAGGCTAGGTCAGTGACCTCCCTGACAAAGGATGTGGCCCTACAGTGATAGCGGCCCACCGGGAAAAGTCCAAGTATCCTGGCAGGCCAATCTGGCACTGCGACCTGCATTAACTTCAATTGCACTCAATCAATCGTGTTTACTTTTAACTTGTAATATGATCCATACACCCGTCAGGTGAAAACATCCTCGATAAACCCCTTTGCACTCGCGTATAACTGTTAACGCACCACTCGTAATCTGGTCCTTTATGGGAAATTTTATTTGGACCTTAATGTCCCGTTAAGCAAAATGTGTGTATCCAAGATAACTATATGGGATGATTTTTTTGGTTATTGTTATATGTAATCATATTTCTTCAATGAGCTTATGAAAAGCATATCAAACTATACGTTTATTCACAATTGTATTTGTGTTTGTTCAAGTTTGTTAGTTCCCCAGTGTTAATTTCTCTTACATAGGTGCTTCATGCCTGTCAAGTCACACTATGAGAAAGTGTGGCACACCATTTTGAGTGTTTTCTCTTTATCACAGTTTGAATA
This sequence comes from Bombina bombina, assembly GCF_027579735.1. NCBI lineage: Eukaryota > Metazoa > Chordata > Amphibia > Anura > Bombinatoridae > Bombina > Bombina bombina. Next base: position 452,975,333 of record NC_069502.1, read on the forward strand.
ACCATTTCTCAGTTTGAAAAAGGAGTTAGAGATGTAATTGTGTTTTTTCCTCATGTGTGATCATCAGTAAATATGTATGTAATAACTTTGATTTGTATTAAAGTGACAGTAATGTCAAAATATGCTTTGTACTCTTGATATCCTTTGTTGAAGAGTAAACCTAGGTATGCTCAAAAGCAGCAATACAAAATAAATTCATTGAAAATTTAAATAGGTCAAAAGCAATTACAGGCAGCCTGTTATTATTCAACACATAATCTTCAGCCAAGACATTGGCCTATATTCATTAAACCCCATTTGTGAAACAAATATCTCATCGAAAAAACATATACTGTTTAAAGATATTTGTACTCACCCCCAACCTATCTGCAATCTGTGTGTGACTCTCCATTACAATCAATAGCATCTATCTACCCTTGGGGCATAGAACATGTTTTACTGTAAAGAATACTGACATTAAAAAAATCTTTCACAACATTAAAAACAAACTTTTTTTTTTAAATAAAAAAAGGAAACCAAAAAACTAAAAGTAAAAAAATCAAATGCAAATTTATTAGGTTTGCATGAGCGAAACACAACAGCGGAAAAGATATTGCGCAAGGACAAAATGGTCTTCATGAATTCCCCATGCTTGGAGGTTGTGTAGGTGAAAAATCATGAACCCACCCATAGAACCCCCTGGAACACCCACAGTCAGCCCCTCCTTTATGGTTAAGAGGTCTCTGTGACACTGTAGGTTCTATCCAGCAAGACTAATTGGCCATAAGAGACATGCAAATGTTTTACAAACATTTAGATTAAAGGAACACTAAAGTCATTTTTCTTTCATGGTTGAGATAGAGCTTACAATGTTAACAGCTTTCCAATTTACTTATCTTATCAAATTTTGCAAGTCTTTTTATATGCATACTTTGAGGCAACAGCTCCTACTGAGCATGTGCAATGTGTCTGTGATTTCCTAATGGGTGTTACATAATACAGGGGGTGTCACATAATACAGGTAGTGCTATTGCATTACCTTTTTATATGTTGATTATGTAATTCTACTGTATTTTTTGTTCCTTTAACATAAGGGTAAAACTTTCTATACCTTACCTGCTATGTGATGCAATACCCCTAACCCAATAACCACAATAAACACACGGGCACCAGTTATGGGAGAAAAAAAACATTCCCCGTCCGGGGACAAGGGTTGCATTTATTAAAGAATAACTTAATACTTAAACTTAAATAACTTAGTGATAATAACTTAGCGTTGACTGGCAAGAACATCCCTGTCCTACAACTCCTAAGAAAGGGGTGAGACTGCCCTAAAGGAATGGGGGGAGCCCCCCATTCCGACAACCTGGAAGGCTTTTTTAGGAGGGATCGTGCAGGGAGCCACCGAGCGTCAGCCCTTGCGGCTGACGTTGAATGTGCTCGCCTGTCCCCCTCCTCTTTTCACCCGCCAGGCTGCCCCAACCGGAGATTTGTCACACCCCTGCTGCCGCCACCCAAAGAGGACACGGAAATCTTGCCGCCACTAAACACAAAAGGAAGCCAGTGAACGCCTAATATTGTGCAAAAACAAATCAGTACCCGTATCTGACAGATGTACCTCATCCCTGCGGAAGAGACCGGGGGAATCAATCCTAATGTTGTCATGGGTGATAACCTTACCCCCTGCAGCTAACACTGCCCTACCTATGTCCCTATTAAGCTTTCTCTTTACCCTTAAACCTGCCTTACGGGAACTCAAAATTTAAACCTGGATAAGAATGACCCATTTTCGTGAACCAGGAACACCCCCTCAACCCCTGGCCTGAGTTCCAAGAACCTTCTGCACAACCTAACTGGGCAAATTGATGGCTCCACCTGCGAAAGCAAATTGAGCCATCTACCCTTACCCATCTGATCAGTTTTGGAACATGCCACGAAAACTAAAATAGATTCCCCTTCATTCCTAACATGATCCCTAAGCAGCGCTGACCCTGTTGAAACCTTAGATGGAGCTACCAACTCACTAATACGCAGCGCAGCGAAGTATGCAAGGGAAAATGCTGCAGCAAAGAGGACGAGTTCGTTCTCAGAGCTACAGATTGTCGGGAGGACCTGAATCATGGTACCTAGCCTCCCCCTTGTGACTTGTTCCCTAATGTCCTTATTTACCCCCTTCAATCTATGTGCACCCTTAATAGCAGCCCTAGCTAGGAAAGATTTGGAGACATCTGGGACTCCATACAATTTGGAAAAGAAAGAAATGGCTGCAGCCCGGCTGGCAATGGCGCCTGGCGCCAGGCCCTTCTCATGCAAACATGCAACCCACTGTAAAAAACTGTGTGTGTCCTGCATTCTCCAAGATAACCCCTGTCTGAACAAAAACTCCTCCCAATCGCCCCAATACCTGCGGTACGATTTCCAGGTTTTTGTCGCCAGCGACCCTTGTAGTAACCTTAGTGCAGTTCCCCAGAACTCACCACCTGCCAGAGATAAGCAGGACAGTCATCACCCTGAGCTAAAGCAGTGGGCGCTACTTCCCTTAACGTATCCCACTGACCCCTGGACAGAGCATCCACAATGACATTGCGTGCCCCGGGAACATGCCTTGCCGTGAATTAAATGTTATGCCGCAAACAGAGCAAAATTAATTGGCGCAAGACGTTAACTACCGGAGGGGAAGAAGCAGACAGCCTATTGATGACGTGAACTACGCTCAGATTGTCAGACCAAAAATTGACAGCCCGGTTCTGTAATCGCCCGTACTCCACAGCCACTAAAATGGGGAAGAGCTCAAGTAATGCCGAGTTTTTTTTTTTTTTTTTGTTTCGTTCTGTCTTGTTTTGTCTTGTTTTGTTTTGTTTTGTTTTGTTTTTCTCTTGTTTTGTGTTGTTTTTTGTTTGTTTTGTTTTGTTGTGTTTTGTTCCGTCCTGCCTTGTCTTGTCTTGTCTTGTCTGAGTGTGTTTTTTTTGTTTCTTAGTCGATGATAAAAAGTGCTTCCAGAGTTAAAAGAGTTGATTGTTACATTATAATTTGTTTTTAAGATATATTGAGAATTATGTAATCTAATCATATTTTTTGTTTTACGCTGTTTATTTTGTTTACACCACGTGTGTATTTGTGGTATATTTGTTTACATCCTGTGTGGTGTAGTTCTATATTGATATGGAAGAACCTTTCTTGCTTTGTATTATACTCTGGTAGCCACAAATAAATAAATATTTAAAAAAAAAAAGTAATGCCAAGTTTTTTTAACCACCCTCTGCCGCTCCATTCGGCCGGCCAGGTGGCTGCGCACCAAGATCCCTCAAAATAAGCCCCCAACCCATGACTCTCTGCTGCATCAGTGTACAAGTGCAGTTGCTGGCTGCTGACCGGTTTGGGCAACCAGATCCTCACGCCATTGAATTCCCGCAAGAACAAAAACCAAACTGTCAGGTCCTTCTGAATATCTAGGGAAATCCTCACCGAAGCATTAGGTAACCTAAGCCCCCTAGTTGCGGCTTCCATCCTCCAGTTAAATATCCTACCCATGGGAATCACCCTGGACGCGAAGTTTAATAGGCCTAGCAAAGATTGAAAGTCCCGTAGCGTGGACCTACCAGCCTCCCTGATAGCCTGGATAGCTGACAAGGCAGAGTCAACTTTTTGTCCTGGCATTCTGCATTCTCCATCTACGGTATCAATTTCTATGCCTAAGAATACAATGCGCGTACATGGACCTTCCGTCTTCTCGGCTGCAAGCGGAACGCCTAATCGTGAGGACAATTGTTTCATGATAGTAAGAAGCCTAGCGCAATCCCCAAATCCCGCCCTTCCCAAGAAAAGGAAATCATCTAAATAATGAGCTACCTGCCCCAGCCCGGACTCGTGAACCACCGCCCAATGCAGAAAAGAACTAAACAGTTCAAAATATGCACACGATATTGCGCAACCCATTGGCAAGCAGCGATCCACGCAATACCGATCCTGGAACATGCACCCCATCAGATAGAAGCTCTCTGGGTGAATAGGGAGGAGGCAAAAGGCAGATTCAATGTCCACCTTTGCCATCTCTGCCTCTGGACCAAGCCCTTGAATGACCGCCAGGGCAGATTCGAAGTACTGATATGATACTGAAGTGTCTCCTTCGAGAGCGTCATTCACAGACGCTCCCTCCGGGTGAGACAAATGTTGAATCAGCCTAAACTTCCCTGGCTCCTTCTTGGGCACTATTCCGAGTGGGGAGATAACTAGGTTCTCTAAGGGGACGCAAGAATAAGGACCCGCCATACCCCCTAAGTCTACTTCCTTCGCTAATTTTTCTGCAACGGCCTGGGGGTGTTGAACAGCTGATTTAAGGTTATGAACTGCAGGAGAGGGGAAAACGGGACGCCTAACTGGAAAGCGAAAACCAAGTGATAGCCCGGACCTGAGGAAGCCTGCCGCCTGGTCAGGATAAGCCCTAAGCAGGCTACAAATTTCCCCTAGATTCAAGGGTGTATGGTCCCTTTCCCGCAGGAGCCGATCTAAATGGAACCCTCCCCCCACCTGACTCACGACGCCTGGAGCAGTCTGTCCCTGCGTGGGGCCCACCGCAATAGATGCAGATGTGCCGAAAAAGACAGTGTAAACCCTTGTCTAGACCTGAAAACAGATCCATCTCCTTCATCCCAAAATTAAGTATAGGATTGGACTCTAACCTACGCCTGAATTCGGTGTCATATTGACGCCAAGCCATCCCTCTTCCTCTGGTATGAATGTCATCTATGACTTCCATATATTTGAGGATATTGAGGTTATGCTGAGGGTTAGCCTCCAAGCAGCAGGAAGCCAACACGCGGAAGCAGGCATCCACTCCTCATAAGTCTCAGGCCTCTTAACTTTTTTATCTCCTGTCCCTTCTTCGACCCTTTCCTTCAAATCTTGCGCCAACCTAGAAAGCTCAAATATCTTAATGTACCTCCCCTCCTTAATGCGCCTGGCTATACGCGGTTTAAGATGAGAATGCAGAGAATGCACTATACAAGGATAAGTGTCGGATGTGCTCGCCACAAGCGACTTGGAGGAACTTGCTTGGCTACCTGACAGAGAACTAGAGCCTGTTACTCCCTGAGCCCCTGCTGACGCCCCTAAATTAACTGGTCCCACTGCTCTAGCCCCTTTTGCATCCGCTATTTTCCTGATGTATCTAAATAGCTTGCGCTGACCCCTATCCTTAAACTCTGGAGAACTATGGGAGTCTCCCGTGGAGTAACTATCCTCCCCCCTAAAGTGTGGTGCAGTTAATGTCTCACCAACTCCAGCCGTCACCTCAGCTCCAGAAGACGCAGGAACGGATATTAACGGTGTAGGCCGGGGGATCTGTCTCACCGCTGGAGTCACTGTAGCCGCTGACATCCCAGCCTGCTTCTGCGTCGCCGCAGCAGCTTCGCCAACAGATACTGCTGTAGCCGATGATGCCATCGAAACCTGTAAAACAAGAGGGCAAGTGGGGGTATCACTGGAGTCAACGATGAGGCCCCCCCGCTCCCTGTTCCTGTGTCTCTAGTCCACCCACACCCTGCAAAATGCATGGCCCCCTAGCTAGCAGCCTCTTTTTAAGGCTTGACAAAATATTCATGTAACCTCCTTTAGTTTTTATGCCTTTCCCAGTAGGGGTTAATTCACCTAATTTATGCCCTTCCCTGACTTTTTCCCTCCTATTGCGTGCGGCCATTTTAACCCCTTGTACTCTCTTCATGGGTTCTTTACCCTTCCTTCCGCCACACTGCCCTTTTTTGACTGCTTAAGTTGTTGCGCGCTTAATCAGCTCTCCACTTTCCTTTTTTAAGCTTGTAATGATAGTTTTTTCAATTTGCAAGTGGTTTTGTTTCATGCATTTATGGTGCACCTTACACAACCATAAATGCTAATGGCCAGAACACCTACTATTGATTCTGTTGAAAATATTGGGATGTTTTATGAATCTGTAACTTGATCTTGCCTTCAGCAACCTCATGAGTGTCAATGAAATTAGGTAAGTATCTAATTGAAAGCATAGGGTATATTACAATAGATATCTTGATGTGACAGCAATTGTTTTTCAAGTTGGCTGGTTTGATGCCCTAGCAGTCCGCTACTGTTTCTCATACTCTCTCTGTGCTACAAATCTATTACAGTTAGAATGTAAGGGAATGGGAAGATAGTAAATTACTGGCTATATTCTGTACTACAATCTGTTGTAATTGGTTTACACATTGTTAGGGATACTATGTCACTATATTATGACATGGGATTAACTTTATATCAGATGTTAAAAGGATTCACTGATGCTGATTATTGTATTGGTTTTGCCATAGAAGTAGTCAGATATCTATTATTAAAGTAAAACTGCTTCATTTTTTAAAAAGCAATGCTACTTACAGCAGTTTGGCACAGAGATAGTTACAATATTTGCCCCATCATATGCCAAAATGTATGCAGCATTGTATGAAACCTGTTGCATGTTTTTGGAGATTAACTACGACAACCCTTTCTTTTATGGGAAATATATAAACAAACTTTTAATAAAATGACAGAAAACCAGCAATAACAATTTCAAACAACTTTTACATAATAATGATTTTAATTTATATTTTGCACACCACACACCACTGTTGCTTACTCTATTAAATATATGGATCTATGTCTAATTGACCAAAAAAGTATATTGGTAATTACTGTGCACTTTTGCACATTTTTAGTAGGAGCTGAAGCCTCAGAAAGTGTGCATATAAAAGAATGTGTGTATTTTAATAATGAAAATATATTGAACAGTTTTTTAAATTACGTTCTCTATCTGAACCATGAAACTTTAATTTTGACTTTGTGGCTCTTTAAGAAGATTATTTCTGAAGAGCTATGCTAAACAAGTGGCAAAACAACATTTCTCCAACATTGGTGTGTCCGGTCCACGGCGTCATCCTTACTTGTGGGAATATCTCTTCCCCAACAGGAAATGGCAAAGAGTCCCAGCAAAGCTGGCCATATAGTCCCTCCTAGGCTCCGCCCACCCCAGTCATTCTCTTTGCCGTTGCACAGGCAACATCTCCACAGAGATGGTTAAGAGTTTTTGGTGTTTAAATGTAGTTTTTTATTCTTCTATCAAGTGTTTGTTATTTTAAAATAGTGCTGGTATGTACTATTTACTCTGAAACAGAAAAAGATGAAGATTTCTGTTTGTGAGAGGAAGATGATTTTAGCAGACAGTAACTAAAATCGATTGCTGTTTCCACATAGGACTGTTGAGATGAAGTAACTTCAGTTGGGGGAAACAGTTAGCAGACTTTTCTGCTTAAGGTATGACTAGCCATATTTCTAACAAGACTGTGTAATGCTGGAAGGCTGTCATTTTTCCCCTCATGGGGATAGGTAAGCCATTTTCTTAGTCTCAAACAGAATAAAGGGCTTAATATGGGCTATAAAACTGGTAGACACTTTTATGGGCTAAATCGATTGCTTTATTTGGGCATTTTATACATGTTTATGATGATATTTCACATTTATAAGCTTGGGGAACGTTTTTTAACGGCAGGCACTATGTTAGACACCTTTTCCAGTCAGGGAGGGCCTTCCCAGTTGTAGGTTGAGCCTCATTTTCGCGCCATTACTGCGCAGTTGTTTTTGAGAGCAAGACATGCAGATGCATGTGTGAGGACCTGAAAATAGCTGGAAAAGTTTCTAGAAGGCTTCATTTGGTATCGTATTCCCCTCTGGGCTTGGTTAGATCTCAGCAAAAGCTGTAGCTGGGACTGTATAGGGGTTAAATTTGTAAACGGCTCCGGTTCCGTTATTTTAAGGGTTAAAGCTCTGAAATTTGGTGTGCAATACTCTTAATGCTTTAAGACACTGTGGTGTAATTTTTGAACAATTCCTTCATAGTTTTTCACATATTCAGTAATAAAGTGTTTCTGTTTAAAATTTAAAGAGACAGTAACGGTTTTCTTTTAAAACGGTTTTTGTGCTTTATTAACAAGTTTAAGCCTGTTTAACATGTCTGTGCCTTCGGATAAGCTATGTTCTATATGTATGAAAGCCAATGTGTCTCCCCATTTAAATTTGTGTGATAATTGTGCCACAGCGTCCAAACAAAGTAAGGACAGTACTGCCACAGATAATGAAATTGCCCAAGATGATTCCTCAGATGAGGGGAGTAGACATGATACTACATCATCTCCTACTGTGTCTACACCAGTTTTGCCCACGCAGGAGGCCCCTAGTACATCTAGCGCGCCAATGCTTATTACCATGCAACAATTGACGGCTGTAATGGATAACTCCATAGCAAATATTTTATCCAAAATGCCTGCATATCAGAGAAAGCGCGATTGCTCTGTCTTAAACACTGAAGAGCAGGAGGGCGCTGATGATAATTGTTCTGTCATACCCTCACACCAATCTGAAGTGGCCATGAGGGAGGTTTTGTCAGATGGGGAAATTTCAGATTCAGGAAAAATTTCTCAACAAGCTGAACCTGATGTTGTGACATTTAAATTTAAATTAGAACATCTCCGCGCACTGCTTAAGGAGGTGTTATCTACTCTGGATGATTGTGACAACTTGGTCATTCCAGAGAAATTATGCAAAATGGACAAGTTCCTAGAGGTTCCGGTGCACCCCGACGCTTTTCCTATACCCAAGCGGGTGGCGGACATAGTGAATAAGGAGTGGGAGAAGCCCGGCATACCTTTTGTTCCCCCTCCTATATTTAAGAAATTATTTCCTATGGTCGACCCCAGAAAGGACTTATGGCAGATAGTCCCTAAGGTCGAGGGGGCAGTTTCTACTTTAAACAAGCGCACTACTATTCCTATTGAGGATAGTTGTGCTTTCAAAGATCCTATGGATAAAAAATTGGAAGGTTTGCTTAAAAAGATTTTTGTACAGCAAGGTTACCTTCTACAACCCATTTCGTGCATTGTTCCTGTCACTACTGCAGCGTGGTTCTGGTTCGAGGAACTAGAAAAGTCGCTCGGTAGAGAGACTCCATATGAGGAGGTTATGGACAGAGTTCACGCACTTAAGTTGGCTAACTCTTTTATTTTAGATGCCGCCTTGCAATTAGCTAAATTAGCGGCGAAAAATTCAGGGTTTGCAATTGTGGCGCGTAGAGCGCTTTGGCTAAAGTCTTGGTCAGCGGATATCATCCAAGACAAAATTGCTTAACATCCCTTTCAAAGGTAAAACTCTCTTCGGACCAGAATTGAAAGAGATTATCTCAGACATCACTGGGGGAAAGGGCCACGCCCTTCCACAAGATAGGCTGTTCAAGGCCAAGAATAAGTCTAATTTTCGTTCCTTTCGCAAATTTCAGGAACGGACCGGCCTCTAATTCTGCATCCTCTAAGCAAGAGGGTAATGCCTCACAGCCCAAACCAGCCTGGAAACCTATGCAGGGCTGGAACAAGGGTAAGCAGGTCAAGAAGCCTGCTGCTGCTAACAAGACAGCATGAAGGAGTAGCCCCCGATCCGGGACCGGATCTAGTAGGGGGCAGACTCTCTCTCTTTGCTCAGGCTTGGGCAAGAGATGTTCAGGATCCCTGGGCACTAGAAATAGTTTCTCAGGGTTATCTTCTGGAATTCAGGGAACTACCCCCAAGGGGAATGTTCCACATGTCTCACTTATCCTTAAACCAAATAAAGAGACAGGCGTTCTTACATTGTGTAGAAGACCTGTTAAAAATGGGAGTGATACACCCTGTCCCAATAAAAGAACAGGGAATGGGATTTTATTCAAATCTGTTCGTAGTTCCCAAAAAAGAGGGAACATTCAGACCAATTTTGGATCTGAAGATCCTAAATAAATTTCTCAGGGTACCATCGTTCAAAATGGAAACCATTCGAACGATTCTACCCACTATCCAGGAAGGTCAATTTATGACTACCGTGGATCTAAAGGATGCGTACCTACATATTCCTATCCACAAAGAACATCATCAATTCCTAAGGTTCGCCTTTCTGGACAAACATTACCAGTTTGTGGCCCTCCCATTCGGGTTAGCCACTGCTCCAAGGATTTTCACAAAGGTACTCGTGTCCCTTCTAGCGGTTCTAAGGCCGAGGGGCATTGCAGTAGTACCATACCTGGACGACATTCTAATACAAGCGTCGTCCCTGTCAAAAGCAAAGGCTCATACAGACATTGTTCTGGCCTTTCTCAGATCGCACGGATGGAAGGTGAAAGTAGAAAAAAGTTCTCTGTCTCCGTCAACAAGAGTTCCCTTCTTGGGAACAATAATAGATTCCTTAGAAATGAGGATTTTTCTGACAGAGATCAGAAAATCAAAGCTTCTAAGCACTTGTCAAGTTCTTCATTCTGTTCCACGTCCTTCCATAGCTCAGTGCATGGAAGTACTAGGGTTGATGGTTGCAGCAATGGACATAGTTCCTTTTGCACGAATTCATCTAAGACCATTACAACTGTGCATGCTCAAACAGTGGAATGGGGACTATACAGACTTGTCTCCAATGATTCAAGTAGATCAGAAGACCAGAGATTCACTCCGTTGGTGGCTGACCCTGGACCATCTATCCAAGGGAATGAGCTTGCGCAGACCAGAGTGGGTCATTGTCACGACCGACGCCAGTCTAGTGGGCTGGGGCGCGGTCTGGGAATCCCTGAAGACTCAGGGACTATGGTCTCGGGAAGAGTCTCTTCTCCCGATAAACATTCTGGAACTAAGAGCGATTTTCAATGCTCTCAGGGCTTGGCCTCAACTAGCAAAGGCCAGATTCATAAGATTCCAATCAGACAACATGACGACTGTTGCGTATATCAATCATCAGGGGGGAACAAGGAGTTCCCTGGTGATGAAAGAAGTGACCAAAATAATACAATGGGCGGAGGAACACTCCTGCCATCTATCTGCGATCCACATCCCAGGTGTGGAAAACTGGGAAGCGGATTATCTGAGTCGTCAGACTTTCCATCCGGGGGAGTGGGAACTCCATCCGGAGATCTTTGCCCAACTAACTCAATTATGGGGCATTCCAGACATGGATCTGATGGCGTCTCGTCAGAACTTCAAGGTTCCGTGTCACGGGTCCAGATCCAGGGATCCCAAGGCGACTCTAGTAGATGCACTAGTAGCACCTTGGACCTTCAACCTAGCTTATGTGTTTCCACTGTTTCCTCTCATTCCCAGGCTGGTAGCCAGAATCAAACAGGAGAGGGCCTCGGTGATCTTGATAGCTCCTGCGTGGCCACGCAGGACTTGGTATGCAGACCTAGTGAATATGTCATCGGTTCCACCATGGAAGCTACCTTTGAGACAGGACCTTCTTGTTCAGGGTCCATTCGAACATCCAAATCTGTTCTCCCTCCAGCTGACGGCTTGGAGATTGAACGCTTGATTCTTTCAAAGCGTGGGTTTTCAGATTCTGTGATAGATACTCTGGTTCAGGCCAGAAAACCAGTAACTAGAAAGATTTACCATAAGATATGGAAAAAATATATCTGTTGGTGTGAATCCAAAGGATTCCCATGGAATAAGATAAAAATCCCTAAGATTCTCTCCTTTCTACAAGAAGGTTTGGAGAAAGGATTATCTGCAAGTTCTCTAAAGGGACAGATCTCTGCTTTATCTGTCTTACTACACAAAAGACTGGCAGCTGTGCCAGATGTTCAAGCATTTGTTCAGGCTCTGGTTAGGATCAAGCCTGTTTACAGACCTTTGACTCCTCCCTGGAGTCTAAATCTAGTTCTTTCAGTTCTTCAAGGGGTTCCGTTTGAACCTTTACATTCCATAGATATTAAGTTACTATCTTGGAAAGTTTTGTTTTTAGTTGCTATTTCTTCTGCTAGAAGAGTTTCTGAGTTATCTGCTTTGCAGTGTTCTCCGCCTTATCTGGTGTTCCATGCAGATAAGGTGGTTTTGCGTACTAAGCCTGGTTTTCTTCCAAAGGTTGTTTCTAACAAGAATATTAACCAGGAGATAGTTGTTCCTTCTTTATGTCCGAATCCAGTTTCAAAGAAGGAACGTTTGTTACACAATTTGGACGTAGTCCGTGCTCTAAAATTCTATTTAGAGGCTACAAAAGATTTTAGACAAACATCTTCTTTGTTTGTTGTCTATTCTGGTAAAAGGAGAGGTCAAAAAGCGACTTCTACCTCTCTTTCCTTTTGGCTTAAAAGCATCATCCGATTGGCTTACGAGACTGCTGGACGGCAGCCTCCTGAAAGAATTACAGCTCACTCCACTAGGGCTGTAGCTTCCACATGGGCCTTCAAGAACGAGGCTTCTGTTGACCAGATATGTAAGGCAGCGACTTGGTCTTCACTGCACACTTTTGCCAAATTTGACAAATTTGATACTTTTGCTTCTTCGGAAGCTATTTTTGGGAGAAAGGTTTTGCAAGCTGTGGTGCCTTCCGTTTAGGTGACCTGATTTGCTCCCTCCCTTCATCCGTGTCCTAAAGCTTTGGTATTGGTTCCCACAAGTAAGGATGACCCGTGGACCGGACACACCAATGTTGGAGAAAACAGAATTTATGCTTACCTGATAAATTACTTTCTTCAACGGTGTGTCCGGTCCACGGCCCGCCCTGGTTTTTTAATCAGGTCTGATGAATTATTTTCTCTAACTACAGTCACCACGGTACCATATGGTTTCTCCTATATATTTTCCTCCTGTCCGTCGGTCGAATGACTGGGGTGGGCGGAGCCTAGGAGGGACTATATGGCCAGCTTTGCTGGGACTCTTTGCCATTTCCTGTTGGGGAAGAGATATTCCCACAAGTAAGGATGACGCCGTGGACCGGACACACCGTTGGAGAAAGTAATTTATCAGGTAAGCATAAATTCTGTTTTTCAATGTTAATTGTAAAAGTATACTGTACATTTAGATTAATAGTTTTTAAACTTTATTTTAGCTAGTCAAGTCACACATACTTATAGGTCTCTAATGTAGAGCATCTCATTCTGAATAACAAAAGGAAAATATCAAACTAACGACTAGATTACGAGTTTTACAGTAACAGGGGTGCGGTGCTAACAAGCAGTTTTTTCTCACCGCTCACTTCCCTGCAGCGCTGGTATTACAGGTTTTTAAAAGACAAAAAGTGAGCGTAGAGCAAAATTTTGCTCCACACTTCACTCCAATACCAGCTCTGCTTAAAGGATTACTTTCTGTTATAATTTTTAAGCTAAACAACTAACATATTAAAGTTAATAAACATTAATTAAAACCTACTGGCCTATATTTTCTCCAAAACGAAGTTTCATAACATTCTAAAAGTTATATCTTTTATTCGCTGATGATGTCACGTTATCCTGGCCACTATTTTCAGCACTGCATGTTCAAAATACTTAAACCAATAACTTTGTGTTTAAAGCGCCATTTTGAAACCTAGGTATTGTAAACGGATTGGTACAGAGCAAAGGATACCCACGGAGTGGGTTTGGAAATCAATTAAATTTGCAGACAAGATTTCTGATATACGGTAGAGATATGTTAATGAAATGCTATTGATAAAAAGCGTATTTGGGGTAGTTAGTTAGTAACAGGCATAGAAAATATTTACTTACAGTGGCCCTTTAAGTCAGCGGTGAGCTGGTGTAACATGCTTGTGCACGATTTCCCCATAAGAATCAACGAGGAGAGCCGGCTGAGAAAAAGTCTAACACCTGCAAAAAAGCAGCGTTTATCTCAGTAACGCAGCCCCATTGATTCCTATGGGGAAATAAAATTTATGCTTACACCTAACACCCTAACATGAACCCCGAGTCTAAACACCCCTAATCTTACACTTATTAACCCTTAATCTGCCGCCTCCGACATCGCCGACACCTACATTATATTTATTGACCCCTAATCTGCCGCTCCGGATATCACCGCCACTATAATAAACATATTAACCCCTAAACCGCCACACTCCCGCCTCCCAAACATTAGTTAAATATTATTAACCTCTAATCTGCTGCCCCTAACATTGCCGCCACCTACCTACATTTATTAACCCCTAATCTGCCGCCCCCAACGTCGCCGCCACTATACTAAATGTATTAACCCCTAAATCTAAGTCTAACCCTAACCCTAACATCCCCTAACTTAAATATAATTTAAATAAATCTAAATAAAAATGTATTACCTAAATAATTCCTATTTAAAACTAAATACTTACATATAAAATAAACCCTAAGCTAGCTACAATATAACTAATAGTTACATTGTATCTAGTTTAGGGTTTATTTTTATTTTACAGGCAAGTTTGTATTTATTTTAACTAGGTAGAATAGTTACTAAATAGTTATTAACTACCTAGCTAAAATAAATACAAAAGAACCTGCAAAATAAAACCTAACCTAAGTTACACTAACACCTAACACTACACTACAATTAAATAAATTACCTACATTAAATACAATGAAATCAATTAAATTAAATTAGCTAAATCACAAAAAAACAAAACACTAAATTACAGAAAATAAAAAACAAATTACAGATATTTAAACTAATTACACGTAATCTAATAGCCCTATCAAAATAAAAAAGCCCCCCCAAATAAAAAAAAAACCCTAGCCTAAACTAAACTATTAATAGCCCTTAAAAGGGCCTTTTGCGGGGCGTTGCCCCAAAGAAATCAGCTCTTTTACCTTTTAAAAAAAAAAATACAAACAACCCCCCCCAACAGTAAAACCCACCACCCACACAACCAACCCCCCAAATAAAATACTAACTAAAAATCCTCACCCTTACTCAGATAGAGTCTTCCCTCCCAGGGGCCCTTGAGGCTTTTGAGAAGTTTGGCCGGGTTTCCGGATTTCTCCTAAACTTAACAAAATCTGAATATTTAAATATAAATTAAGGGGAAAGAGAAATTAATCAATTGATCCCAAACTGCCCCTTTAAAAGACAAAGAATCAAACTGAAATACTTGGGCATTTACCTATCACCTGACATTCAAACAGTATACAAGGCCAACTACAAAACTATGGAAAAAACGCTAACCACAGACTTATCAAGCTGGAAAAATAAATCAATATCTTGGATTGGCAGAATAAATGTTGTAAAAATGAATGTTCTGCCAAGACTTCTATATCTCCTTCAAACCACGCCCAAACACCTCCCTATACACTATCTCAATAAAATACAATCACTAATAGAGCAATACATTTGGCAGGGAGCTAGGCCCAGAATTGCTAGAAAGAACATGTACTTACCAAGGGACAGGGGTGGGTTGGGAGTCCCTAATATCTTCATTTATAAAGAAGCTATAATGCAGCATAAGCTATTGTATTGGTGCACAAACAATAACAATAAACAATGGGTCCAGATTGATAGATACTTATTGGGTCTAAGCAATGCTGGGTTTGCAGTCTGGATACCTCAAAAACACAGACCCTCTAGCATAGCACAATATCCTCTTCTCTCTGACTTTTTCATGACATGGGATAAATTAATAAACACATCCACTAACATCTCTAATATTCTGTCCCCCATCTCCTCACTTTGCCACAACCCGGACCTGCCCTGGAACTTCAAAGACACTTCATTAGAAGTCGGGTGTCACATTAAGGGCAGAACAATTTCACTCTTCCGCGAAAATAAAACACATATACCCCTCTCCGCTATCCAGGAGATGCACCCCGAGATTCCCCTGAACTGGTACGCCTATTCCCAAATCTGTCACTACGTAGACACTCACCCCAAGAAACATCATCTAACTAGAAACACGACACCATTTGAGACCCTATGCCACTTAGAAAACACCCCAACACACGCCATATCAAAATTATACAAACTACTGCTAATCAAAGAGCCTCAACTCTTGCCTTCTTGACTTACACCAACTCATGGGACAAGGAACTGGGCATTAGCATCACTGCTAAGGACTGGCTGACTGTTTTTAACACAACTAAGCGCTCATTAATTTCCACAAGAGTCCTTGAAACCAACTTCAAATTTTTAACAAGATGGTATCTGACCCCCAGCAGACTACACACTATTTACAAAACAGCTAGCAATAAGTTCTGGAGGGGATGCAGAGAAATACGCACCCCTACACACATATGGTGGCAGTGTAATAAACTAGATACGTTCTGGCTGACGGTACTGGAGCGCATGTCAGACGCAACAGGCAAACAGCTACCAAACAAACCACAGATCTTACTATTTCTACTCCTGCCCAAACTGCACAACAGTAATGCTAGGGACCTGTTGATCCTCATGCTAAACAGCGCTAAAACCCTAATCCCAAGATACTGGAAATCTTCAAATCCCCCGACTAAGAAAGAGTGGGAGGACAAGGTAGAGAGTTTCCTACAACTTGAAAGGTACCACCACCTCCAATCAGGCTCATTAGTCACACACGAACTTAAACTATCTTTATGGAACCAGCACAAAGAGCGACACAAACTTAGAACCCACTAACATTTACTATACCAAACATCAGGCTTTGCTCTTAGACACCCTTAGACAGTACCCTTTTGTGGATAACGCTATTTAATATATGTTGTAACTCATGTAATATCCCAGAGACTGTAATATAGAAGCATGGGTCATACAGGCTTCTGCACTGAACCTATGTACTGAACTTGTTGCACTTTTATGTATGATGTATGGACTCCGGATGAAGAGGATACTCTATGTCAGATGTCTTGAAGATGGAGCCGCTCCGCGTCGGATGGATGAAGATAGAAGATGCCGTCTGGATGAAGACTTCTGCCTGTCTGGAGGACCACTTCACCCGGCTTGGATGAAGACTTCGGCTGGATGAAGATTTCTGCCGCTTCCTTGAGGATGAATGTCCGGTCTTCAGAACAGTAAGTCGATCTTCAGGGGGTTAGTGTTAGGTTTTTTTTAAGGGTGTATTGGGAGGGTTTTATTTTTAGGTTGGGGCTGTGGGCCGCAAAAGAGCTAACTGCCCTTTTAAGGGCAATGCCCATCCAAATGCCCTTTTCAGGCCAATGAGGAGCTTAGGTTTTTTTAGTTAGTATTTTATTTGGGGGGTTGGTTGTGTGGGTGGTGGGTTTTACTGTTGGGGGGGTTGTTTGTATTTTTTTAAAAAGGTAAAAGAGCTGATTTCTTTGGGGCAATGCCCTGCAAAAGGCCCTTTTAAGAGCTATTGATAATTTAGTTTAGGCTAGGGTTTTTTTTTATTTTGGGGGGCTTTTTTTATTTTGATAGGGCTGTTAGATTAGGTGTAATTAGTTTAAAGATCTGTAGTTTGTTTTTTATTTTCTGTAATTTAGGTTTTTTTGTGATTTAGCTAATTTAATTTAATTTATTTAATTGTATTGAATTTAGTTAATTTATTTAATTGTAGTGTAATGTTAGGTGTAATTGTATGACTTAGGTTAGGTTTTATTTTACAGGTACTTTTGTATTTATTTTAGCTAGGTAGTTATTAAATAGTTAATAACTATTTAGTAACTATTCTATCTAGTTAAAATAAATACAAACTTGCCTGTAAAATAAAAATAAAACCTAAGATAGATACAATGTAACTATTAGTTATATTGTAGCTAGCTTAGGGTTTATTTTACAGGTATTTAGTTTTAAATAGGAATTTAGGTAATGATAGGAATTTTATTTAGATTTATTTAAATTAAATTTAAGTTAGGGGGTGTTAGGGTTAGACTTAGGTTTAGGGGTTAATAAATTTAATATAGTGGCGGCGACGTTGGGGACGGCAGATTAGGGGTTAATAAATGAAAGTAGGTGGCGGCGATGTTGGGGCAGCAGATTAGGGGTTAATAAATATAATGTAGGTTGCGGCAATGTCCGGAGAGGAAGATTAGGGGTTAATAAGTATAATGTAGGTGGCGGCGATGTCCGGAGCGGAAGATTAGGGGTTAATAAGTATAATGTAGGTGGCGGCGATGTTAGGGACAGCAGATTAAGGGTTAATAATATTTAGCTAGTGTTTGCAAGGCTGGAGTGCAGCGGTTTAGGGGTTAATACGTTTATTCTAGTGGTGGCGATGTCGGGAGCGGCAGATTAGTGGTTAATATTTTTCATTTAGTGTTTGCGATGCGATTCAGTTTATGGGTTAATAGGTAGTTTATGGGTGTTTAGTGTACTTTTTAGCACTTTAGTTATGAGTTTTATGCTACTGCGTTGTAGTGTAAAACTCATAACTACTGACTTTAAAATGCGTTAGAAATCTTGAAGGGATATGGTGTACCGCTCACTTTTTGGCCTCCCAGGACAGACTTGTAATACCAGCGCTATGGAAGTTCCATAGAAAAAAGACTTTACAAAGTTTACGTAAGTCGTTTTGTGGTAAGACCAAAAAAGTGTGCGGTGCCCCTAAACCTGCAAGACTCGTAATACCAGCGGTAGTAAAAAAGCAGCGTTAGCACCTGTTAACGCTGCTTTTTAGCTTACCGCAAAACTCGTAATCTAGCCGTGTGACAGTTAAGTTTATTCACAGAAAAACAGGTTCTGAACTATACAGTAGCAGCAGGTTTAACAATAAAGGGACATTAAACACTTTGAGATGTTGTTAATATATAATGATGAAATGTATATAAAAGAACAACTCTGCAATATACTTCCATTATTTATTTTTTTCCCTTCTCCTGTAACTCCATTTTGAAATTGTGAGCTTTTCACTTCCTGTTAGAAATGGAAGTTCAGGACACTGTTCCATTCTACACAGCCATTGGCTGCCCACCCCAGTGAGCTATTTCTAACTGTCTCTAATTGGCCACTGCAGAGAAGATAACCTAAGATACAACATGGCAGCTCCCATTGTTTTATAGACACTAAAACGTTACACTTATTTTGTCAATATTTAAACAACTAATGAAACTTTAAAAAATACATCTACATGTTATTCTCAGACTAATCTTTACTTTGAATGCGTCATTCTATCTAGCATTTATGTAGTGTTTAATGTCCCTTTAATAAGGCTATTTACTTCTGTTTATATTAGAATCTTGTTTGCATATATCACTAAGTATAATGTTTTATTTGTCTTTGGGTGAAGTAGACAGCTGCCTAGTGTTTATTTTACCGGTGTAGGTGCCATTCTGGCTAGACAAGGAAAAACTTTGATGTTCGCTCTCCTTTCACAAATACTCTGCGTGCTACAAATTATGTACAGCCAAGTTAAGAATGTATCAGAACAATGTATAACCTTCTCTTTAAGCATATGAACTGCTTAACATACAAATTAGTGCAGAAAAGTAAGGCAAAAGATAACATAGGGGCCTTGTATTCATCTACACCTTTGCCCGAGCTGTAAATCTGACCTGTGTATGTATATTTTTAACATATTATGTTAAGTATCACTCCCCTACCCATAATCCCCAGTCATTCTCTTTGCCTCTGTCAATGGAGGAGGTGGGGTTTGGTGTCTGAAGAAATGTATTTTTGGGTTTCCCTGCAAGCAGGGATTTGGGTTTTAGCTTAGTACACATTAATCTCTGCAGTAGAGTATTGTTTGCTTTTAAGCAGTTAGGAAATTGTGAGATGGGCCTTGCTCTGTTTCCTAACATATTGCTGCCCTAGTATAGAAAGCCAGAGTAGGTTTACTCTGTTCTTTCCTTTTTCTACAGGTCTCTGTAAGGAGTATGTGTCCTTTCATGCCTTGTGAGCTGTCGTTCTGCCTGATAGTAGGATTGCAGGTAAGTGCTTTTGTCTTCTAGGTATGGGAGACTTGCACTTTAAGAAAGATCTAAACTGCATTTTTTTATGGGACATTTTATATCCTTTGTGAGGATATTTATAGGCAGGGTGCAGGTACTTATGTGCTTTGAAAGATTAAGGGGTTAATTTTTTTCCTTGCTGGGAAAGATTAACTCTTTATTGGGGAGGACTTGCAGCTGCTTATTGTATTCGGCTAATGTTCAGATTTTTATTGCCTTGTTGTCTACTTATTTATTTTTTCTCTCTTACGGTTTGAGAAGTGTGTATAAAGGTTTTATGGGCGTGTTTTTACAGTTGATTTCGGCTTTTTAGAGCTTTATTTCTGGCAGCCCGCGCTTTCTTTTGTTTCTGCGCTGTTTTGTTGGCTGGAAATGGTCATGTGACTCGCTCTTCTGCTTTTTAGTGAAAGCGGAGCAGTCTGTAACAGCCGTCATTGCGATCCTGTTTTTGAGACAGGAAGGTATTGTTTTCTTAGCTAGTCCTCTAGCTTGTTTTCAGGGGGTCATGTAGGACAGAGGGCCTGTTCTGGTTATTGCTGCTACTTTTGGAAGCGTTTTTTTCATTATGTTTGAAACAATCTCTTAAAGGGATAGTGTTGTTTAATTCTAATTTAATTTTCAAATTTATTTTCAAATTTGGATCTTAAGTGTCTCATCAAGTTTCTCAGGGTACCGTCCTTCAAAATGGAGACCATTCGGACCTTCTTCCTTTGGTTCAAGAGTGTCAGTTTATGTCAACCATAGACTTGAAGGAAGCGTATCTTCATGTTCCCATTCACAAGGATCATCACAAGTTTCTGAGATTCACTTTTCTAGACAAACACTTTCAGTTTGTGGCTCTTCCGTTTGGCCTTGCCACAGCTCCAAGAATTTTTACAAAGGTTCTGGGGGCTCTTTTGGCAGTGATCAAGTCTCAGGGAATTGCAGTGGTGCCCTACCTGGACGATATTTTGGTTCAGGCGCTATCTTTTCAACAAGCAAACTCTAATACAGAGATCTTGTTGTTTTTTCTATGTTCCCATGGATGGAAAGTAAATCTGGGAAAGAGTTCCCTTAGTCCAGCTACAAGGGTGGTTTTCTTAGGGATCATAATAGATTCCCTATCTATGAAGATTTTTCTGAAAAAGGTCAGAATATCCAAAATTCTCTCCTCTTGCCTCTCTCTACAATCTACTGTTCAGCCATCAGTAGCTCAATGTATGGAGGTAATTGGTCTGATGGTCGCTTCCATGGACATCATTCCCTTTGCTCAATACCATTTGAGAGCTCTGCAGTTATGCATGCTCAGACAATGGAACGGAAATTATTCGGATCTATCTCAAAGGATAGTTCTAGATCAATTAACAAGAGACTCTCTTCCATGGTGGCTTTCTCAGGAGCATCTGTCTCATAGCACATGCTTCCGGAGACCTTCCTGGGTCATTGTGACCACGGACGGCAGTCTGCTAGGCTGGGGGGTAGTCTGGGACTTGTTAAAGGCGCAGGGACTTTGGAACCGGGAGGAGTCTGCTCTTCCCATAAATATCTTGGAGTTGAGAGAGATTTTCAATGCTCTGATGGCTTGGCCTCAGTTGTCTTTAGCCTGGTTAATCAGGTTTCAGTCAGACAACATCACCTCAGTGGCTTACATCAACCACCAGGGAGGAACCCGGAGTTACTTATCCATGAAGGAGGTGGCTTGTATTATTCAGTGGGCGGAGATTCACAATTGTTGTCTGCCATCCACATTTCAGGAGTGGACAACTGGGAGGCGGATTTCCTGAGCAGACAGACTTTCGCCCTGGGGAGTGGGCTCTCTATCCAGAGGTTTTTTCCATGTTAACCCTCAAATGGTGGGTGCCGGAGTTGGATCTGATGGCGTCTCGGCAGAACGCCAAGCTTCCAAGGTACAGTTCAAGGTCAAGAGATCCACAGGCAACTCTGATAGATGCTCTGGCGGTTCCTTGGGTTTTCGGTCTAGCATATCCGTTTCCTCCATTTGCGCTCCATCCACAAGTCATTGCTTGTATCAAGCAGGAAAGAGCGTTGGAAATTCTAATAACTCCTGCGTGGCCTCGCAGGATTTGGTGTGTATACCTAGTGATGATGTCATCTCTTCCACCTTGGAGGTTGGCTCTGAGGAAGGACCTTCTAGTTCAGGGTTCTTTCCTCCATCCAAATCTTGTTTCTCTGAAGCTGACTGATTGGAGATTGAACGCTTAGTTCTTGCTAGGCGTGGGTTTTCTGAGTCGGTCATTGAGACTATGTTGCAGGCTCGCAAGCCTGTAACTCATAAGATTTACCATAAGGTATGGCATAAATACCTTTATTGGTGTGAATCTAAGGGTTAATCTTGGAGTAAGGTCAGGATTCCTAGGATTTTGTCTTTTCTTCAGAAAGGTCTGGAGAAAGGATTGTCAGTCAGTTCTCTTAAAGGTCAGATTTCTGCTTAATCTATTCTGTTACATAAGCGCCTGGCGGATGTGCCAGATGTTCGTTCCTTTTGTCAAGCTTTGGTCAGAATCAGGCCTGTGTTTAAACCTGTTACTCCTCCTTGGAGCATTAACCTTGTTCTTTAAGATTTGCAGCAGGCTCCGTTTGAGCCTATGCATTCCATAGATATTAAGCTGTTATCTTGGAAGATTTTGTTTCTAATTGCTATCTCTTCTGCTCTGAGAGTTTCTGAACTCTCGGCTTTGCAGTTTGATTCGCCTTATCTTATCTTTCATGCGGATAAGGTGGTTCTTCCTACTAAATTGGATTTTCTTCCTAAGGTGGTTTCAGTCAGAAATATTAATCAGGAGATTGTTGTTCCTTCCCTCTGTCCTAATCCTTCTTCTCATAAGGAACCTCTGTTGCACAATTTGGATGTTGTGCGTGCTCTTAAATTCTACCTTCAGGCGACTAAATAATTTTGACAATCTTCTGCTCTGTTTGTTTGTTTCTCTGGAAAGCGTAAAGGGTCAGAAGGCTACTGCTACTTCTCTTTCTTTCTGGTTGAGAAGTATGATTCATTTTGCTTATGAGACTGCTGGTCAGCAGCCTCCTGAGAGAATTATGACTTATTCCACTAGGGTTGTTTCATCTTCTTTGGCCTTCAAAAATGGAGCTTCTGTGGAACAGATTTGCAAGGTGGCAACTTGGTCCTCTTTGCATACTTTTTCCAAATTTGATAAATTTGATACTTTTGCTTCGGCTGAGGCCTCTTTTGGGAGAAAGGTTCTTCAAGTGGTGGTGCCTTCTGTTTAGGTCTGCCTGTCTTGTTTCCCCTCCCTGTTCATTCTGTGTCCTCTAGCTTGGGTATTGGTTCCCACTAGTAATTGAATGACCTTGTGGACTCTCCATATCTTAGGAAAGAAAACATAATTTATGCTTACCTGATAAATTTCTTTCTTTCCGGATATGGAGAGTCCACAACCCCACCCTTTATTAAGACAGTTATTTTTTACTAAACCTCAGTCACCTCTACACCTTTGTGTTATTCCTTTTTTCCATTTTCCTTCGGTCAAATGACTGGGGATTATGGGTAGGGGAGTGATACTTAACAGCCTTACTGTGGTGCTCTTTGCCACCTCCTGCTGGCCAGGAGAGATATTCCCACTAGTAATTGAATGACATTGTGGACTCTCCATATCCGGAAAGAAAGACATTTATCAGGTAAGCATAAATTCTGTTTTTGGTTTGAGCTAGACCCAATAGTTCCACCTTAAAGGGATATTGTACACTAGATTTTTCTTTGCATAAATGTTTTGTAGGTGATCCATTTATATAGCCCATCTGGCAGTATTTTTTATAAAAAATGTATAGTTTTGCTTATTTTTAAGAACATTGTGCTGATTTTTAGACTCCTAACCAAGCCCCACAGTGCCAGATGTATACATGCGTTTACAGACTCCAGCAGGCTCCTGTTTATGTTATATATCTTTTCATATACAGGGAAGTGGGGAAGTGGGGATTGTCTGCTCTTTTTCTTTACCCAGCCCCTTTCAGTGGGTGTCCCAGACTACCTCATCAACATTGCTAAACTGGGAGCTTCTAAGCAGGTTTTTAAAAGATTTTATATTGGATATTTAGATGAGCATCAGTGCATAATCTTCTTTAAAGTAGTATCTATTACATTCAGTTAAATGGAAATTGGTGTATATACTGTCCCTTTAATGCTACACGATACTAAGATTGAGTGCTTCCAATTTTGTGGTAACATCCTAAGAAAGCTCTTTCCTGTTCTAACAAGACTATGCCCCTGTGGACAAAATAAGATCCATGAAGAAACTTTGCTAAATATATCAGCATATCAACACACACCACACGGTTATAAAAGTAAAAGAAATAAGTCCAAGCCAATGTGGCTAAATAAAAATGTGGCATTTAAAGTATTCAAATAAAATAGGACTGACACATCATTCTAAATACATAAGGAATGTAACAAACCATGCAAAGACACAATCAGATAGTAAAACAACAAGAGAGGCGCCGCATGTGTGTATCAATTAAAACAGGTCATCAGCAGATCACAAAATACACAGGGTACTCACATTTGAGGAGAGCACCCTATTGTGCAAATATACACAGGCTGGATATTCAACAGCAAACAAGATAGCTGTACTCCGTGCTTCTGGAACACAGGATACTCAGATGCAAGCCGTGGTGGTCACTAGGCTCCAACAGGTAGCGTAGGCTCATCAAATACACTGGTTCAGAAAGTGGTAAAATGTAAAGATCATTTATTTTTTTATTTACTTTTTATTGTTTTTACAACTTTTACAGTCAGGGAACAAACACAAACCGTACCTGTCCATCATTATTCTGCATAACGTACAGCTTTACACATAAATACACTGGATTCCCCGTTCTATTCACATAACAAGTCTATATAACACTTAAATCATATAACCTTAACTCTTATTTAAACAACAGCTTAAATGTATTGATAAATATTGAACTAAATAAATTCCTTAACAAAGTCCCCTCACTCCACAGAACCTGGGAGTAAGCAGATACATATAGCATGTTGGCGGGCCGGGGGAGGGGGGATGGGGGAAATTATACGAACTGACCCCCTAGATATAATCCCACTTCCTACAATATACTACTCCATAGATTTGGTAATTCATTCCTAGCTATCCAGTTTTTTACTATATTAGATCTGACTAGAGGTTTCATGAGTTGTAGTTGAACATTTAATGGTTGTGTCTCTATAACTTTTAATCATTTATCCAAAAAAATGTTAATGCTTTCTCCAATTTTAATGGTATACTATACTGTTCCAATATGATCTGGAAGATCATTTATTAAAATGGCATAAACAACGAATAAAACCTTTCATAATGAACCATAGGTTGTGAGCACAAATAAAATAAGAATATGCAACACTTTTCTCTGCACTAATGGCGTTTCTTCAGGCATGTCATACACACACTAAAATCACCTTTAAATAAGGATACGCTACCTATCAAACTCCAGCCAGCCCCTTGGGGGAGTATTGTACAAACCAATCAATAATGACTTTTCATCCGGGCAGGCATATAAAATCCACCTGTGTCGGACTACCACTTTTGTGCTTTGTAAGAATAGCTTAGGCACTTTGGGGGTTTTATCAAATAATAAGACACTAATATATATTATTTATATAGTATACAACATCGAGCCATTGTGGCTCAATGTTGTATAATATATATTTATTAGTGTCTTATTATTTGATAAAGCAAAACACATGGAGACCGGCAATGGGCAATTCCCTTAACTGGGTTATTATTTGATAAAAACTGTTTACTTTCAACTCATAATATGAGCGCAACCCAGCGCACACAAAAAGCTTACTTCTAGCTCAGTTAATGCTCGAGCGGGAGCGTTAAATAGTGCTCCACTTGTAATTTAGCCCTTAGTGTTTTAATAAATGGTAAACTATTGAGTAGGAATACGATTACAGACAAGGGGATTACAAATTTTAATAACTGGTATGCATAGCTTAAACTTTCCCACTCTTTTATTTACAACGTTGACAAATTTAAACTAAAAAGGTCCTTGAATTTGTTTGAACATGCATGTTATGCCCAACAGCAAAAATGATGAGGGCTTTTGCTGGCCAATTAACTTTTATTAGATTACCATTATCCTAATTTACCAGCTTATACCAAGATATGGGAAAATGAAGTTACAGATCACATGTAAAGATTGGCTAGTAATATTCAAACATTTGGGTAAATCCCCATCCTCAATTAGTATTACCGAAACAACCGCACAGACCATCTAAAATATTGCCACATACAAATAATACATGCTGGAGAGGATGTGGGGAGATTGGTGCTCTATCCCATATCTGGTGGGTTGCCTGGAAATAGTACCATATTGGTAGAGATGGAATGGAATTAGTGCTGTTGCACAAATTCTAGTTAGACATTTCATTATTCTTATTTATCAAACCTCCTAAACTGAAATGTAAATTGAGACTCACAATGTTATATATTATGCTTAGTGGAGCTAAACAATGAACCCCACAATTATGGAAGAAAACAGTGCCTGATTGGCCTGCCGGGACACAGACTTTTCCCGGTGGGCTGGTGGGCTGCTTTCACTGTAAGGCCACAACCAGGGAGATAACACAGCGAGCTTTGTGAGCATGCGTAGCGCATTTCTTCAAAACAGCTGCGCTCTTAGCAAAGGTGGCAGCAGAAAAGTGGCTGAGGACTGATGAGGGTGTTGGGGCAAGTTCTAGAGGAAGTGATCTGTGGGGTGACAGTAGAGCGCTGGTATAAAGTTCTAGAGGAAAAATGGTCCTAGGCAAGGTAAGGGGGCTAGGCCGGTCTTCTAACATTTCCAGGGCCGGTCTGGTTTCCCAGTCCTGCCCTGGTAGCCACCCTGGGACCAGTCTCTCATAAGCTCATCTCTCACTGCAACGCCACGCCCACTCACACTGCCAGAGATGAGACAGTCAGAGGCTCAGAGCAGACAGACTAGTGTGTTACACACTGTACAGGCGCGGAATAAAGGAAACTGCTTCCTCCCTCGCTAACTGCCTGTCTCTGACTCTGAGTGCTCTGACTTCCGCTGCTCACAACTCTTGCGCAGTGACACTTTTAAGACAAAAAAAAATACAAATTTTTTTTTTAACTTTTTTTTAAAGTGCTCCCTAATGAAGAGAAAACGGCCACAGTCACTAGTCTAGTATCAACAATAAGATCGCAATGCATTTGCATAAAAAAAATGGGTTTAAAGAGAGCTGCAGGTACAGGAAGAAAATCAATAGGAAGGTGGCCATGCTACTTTAGTTGTACTCAGAAGGTTAATGTCCTTTTAATTAGATAATACAGAAGTTATGTACAGCTATAATACATGTCAAACACAATCATAAACTCTTATTTTGCGCAAAGACACTTTGCTGAAGCCTATAGATATAAAGGGGGTAGAAATAAAGAATATTAATAAAGAATATTAACTATTAGATATTTTCACACAAAAAACTAATTCAAAATTAATGAATATATTGATCTAAGAAAATTAATTGATTTTTGTTCTCAAGGGTGTAAAGTCCAAAAAGTTTAATTTAATAGTTAAACATAAAACTGATATGTGTTAATACAAAACTGTTTTACTTAATAAGCATAAAAGACAAAAATAATAAATTAAGAATACATAGAAACAAAATTACATATGCATCAAATACTTGTGGATACTTCTGTATACACTGTACCCTGCAGTACAAATAAGCAACTGTGTCTAAAATTAAAACAAAACTCCAGTCTGCTCTTCGTTATAAGAGAATTGACTTCTTTAGGATTGTTCCTCTCCCAGGGAAGGTGGTAGCTCTAATAGAAAATCCAACTCCTTTCCAAAAGGTAAGTTGTGGAACACGTAAGCCGCCTAAGTAGAAAAACAGAATCGTCTGCTTAGGTAGATATCGGCAGCTATTTAACACAAAGGATACCAGTACTTACACATAGGTAAAGAAATGTCGGCTTAGTCTCCCCAGCTCTCCGTCTCTCCAGCAGCCCTGATAGGATCCTCTTGCACCTGCCACCACAGACGCCGTCTGGAACCGAAGCTTGGCCACCATTCAGGAAAGATAATTCAGTGGAGACGCAGGTGAGCGCCAATAAAGCAGCACCTGCACAGATTTCAAACTACGGAAGTCTTTGGAGTCAAAATCTGGTGTTACAAGCATTCATATGATCACTGAGCAACGCATTTCAATTCTTTATCAAGCTCAGTTAACAAGTCCACATCATCGACTATTTATACCCGAAACCTTAAAGGGGCAGTCTATATTGAGCTTATGCAGTGATGTCCGGACTTATAAGTTTCAACAAACATATACAAACATAAAAAATAATAATATCTTCTATAGACATAATAAAAAAAATTATTAATAAAAATAAATTAGTTGTTACATTTTTTAATTTAATAAAGAATCTTTTGGACAATTCACTCTTGCATTAAAATAGAAATAATACCTAAAAAGACTTGAGTTCATTCTGTGTGTGAAAATGAGATTTCTAGTAAAAAGTAATTATGATAATCTAGTAATTGGGCCATGGGAATTATTTAAAAATTCTTTAAAAGATTTTTATAAAAATATATATTTAAACATGTATATAAAAAATATATAAAATATACATAAAACATGAATTCATATTATTTTTGTCCTTATTCCATAAATACTCCCAAATCAATCCTAAAGAAGTCAATTCTCTTATAACAAAGAGCGGACTGGAGTTTTGTTTTAATTTTAGACACAGTTGCTTATTTGTACTGCAGGGTACAGTGTATACAGAAGTATCCACAAGTATTTGATGCATATGTAATTTTGTATCTATGTATTCTTAATTTATTAATTTTTGTCTTTTATGCTTACTAAGTAAAACAGTTTTTTATTAACACATATCAGTTTTATGTTTAACTATTAAATTAAACTTTTTGGACTTTACACCCATATGAACCAAAATCAATACATTTTCTTAGATCAATATATTCATTAATTTTTAATTAGTTTTGTGTGTGAAAATATCTAATAGTTAATATTATTTATTAATATTCTTTATTTCTACCCCCTTTATATCTATAGGCTTCAGCAAAGTTTCTTTGTGCAAAATAAGAGTTTATGATTGTGTTTGGTGTTTAATATTTTGGAGGCTTTGGGAGTACCTCCTTCTTATTTTTGTTTGCTCATAGGTCGTTGTGCGCTGGTCTTTACTCTCTGTTTGTATAATACATGTCAACCAAGGTCAAAATCAACATTAAAAAAAGTCCTGAAGTAATTGTGTCTGTGCATGTTATGAAGGAAATCATGTATACAACAAACATAACATTATTGTTTCCTGTTATGATTCAATTCAAGTAAATTTTTTATCCGAGGAGTCATCAAGACTCTGCCCACCTTTACCTATTAAACACTCTTCTTTTCTCCAAACCCTTTTCCCCAATAAAATCACAACACCTTTTGTGGGTATAAACTTTTGGCCGCAGCTTCTTTATTATTACAAATACATAATTTTAACAAATAAAATTGAAAGTATGAAAATAATACACTTAATTTACTTCAAAACCCCTTATAAACGTTATTGCACCCTTTATTCTAACAAACCGTAGTGTCAACAAAGGATGTAACACTCAGGATGTAAAACTCTGGACACAACAATACCATTGCTAAGTACGTATCTCTGCCTTAGCTATCTGACTCCAGGGAACCCTGTGTCCCCATAGCTACCTCTTTTTTTCTCCCACCATATTGGGAGCCGTAAATTATCAGTTACTCCAGGCCAAGTTCCGTAACTTTATAATTAAAATGGGCTAGCACACCCGCCAACAACTGGCCGGATTTCATAAGTCCAGTCCTGTCAAACACCCAAAATCTAATTAAAAACACTCCTTTATATCCAAAATAAAGAGCTTCAAGCCAAAATCATTAAAGGGACACTGAACCCAAATTTTTTCTTTCATGATTCAGATAGAGCATGCAATTTTAAGCAACTTTCTAATTTACTCCTACTATCAATTTTTCTTCATTCACTTGCTATCTTTATTTGAAAAAGAAGGCATCTAAGCTTCTTTTTTGGTTAAGAACTCTGGACAGCATTTTTTTTATTGGTGGATGAATTTATCCACCAATCAGCAAGAATAACCCAGGTTATTCACCAAAAATGGGCCGGCATCTAAACTTACATTCTTGCATTTCAAATAAAGATACCAAGTGAATGAAGAAAATTTGATAATAGGAGTAAATTAGAAAATTGCTTAAAATTGCATGCTCTATCTGAATCAAGAAAGAAAAAATTTGGGTTCAGTGTCCCTTTAAGGTGAACCCCATCATCCCTATAGAACTCACCCCTCCCCACGTCCTCCAAGTCAGCATGATGGATTACAGCCCTTCCTAGCTTTCTGACAAAACCCAATATTATATTATTGATCTTCCTCCTGCTTTTTGCTAACCTGGCCTGGTCCCGAGCAGCCCTCCAAAACAAACGAGTGACAATGTCCGACCATGCAATCCTCATGCGAGGATACAGTACTATCAACCTGCCCAAGTCTTCTTTGATTCTCCTAACCACTACCTTTTACGGCAATAGTGGAGCCAAAAGGTATATTCAAAACAACCGCAGCTCCTGCTGCACTCTAGGTCAAGAGAATATACTTTGTAAATCGGCAAACAAATTACGTTACAGACCACCGTGTAGACTCATAGCATGCAGCCATATAAGCCCTCAAAACCGTAGAGGGTAAAACGGATCAATGTACAAAGCTGTATATAGATAGCGAGGGTCACTCCTCCAACTACAGTGGGCTCTTGCTTTGCAAGTTACATCCCCAATCACATTAGCATAGCACACTTAGAGACATCATAGAAATATTACCAACCGTCAGCATCAAACAAGCCAGGTATCTAGTGATCTTGTGGGTAAGACTATATTCTCAATAATAATCTAACCTTATCAGTAAGAAAAGCTTTAAGAGATCTTATAATGGTCCCAAACATAATCATTAAGTCAGCTGATAAGGGTGGAAATCTGGTAATAATGGATGAGACCCTATATACTAATGAAGTAAAACGTCAACTCAATGTAAAAACTCAATATGAAAAATTAAGATAAAATCCCCTTAAAGAAATAGTCAAATTTATACAAAATTTTAATTGATGCCAAGCAAAAAAGAATCATATCACATAAAGAACTTTCTTTCATGTATCCTGACTTCCAAATTATGCCCATCTTCTACATTGTACCAAAATTATGTAAAAATATGCAATGCCCTCCAGGTCGCCCCATAGTCTCCTGCATATGAAGCATAACTGAAGGAATAGAACATTATATTGATATTTCTTATGTCCTTATTTAGTCACCTTGCCATTCTATGTAAAAGATACAACAGATCTCTTGAGAAAATTAGATGGAATCTATGTAGACCATCTCTCTGGATGTAGAGAGTTTGCACTTATTCATCCCTCACAAAATAAGTATAGAAGCAGCTAGACATTTTTTAGAATCAAGAGGTCAGAATTTTAAAGAACATATAGAATTTGTAATAACTCTTCTAGAATTCATTCTAAATTATAACATTTTTATATTTTATAATAATACATATAAACAGCTTAAAGGAACTGTCATAGGGGCAGCATGTGCACCAACATATACATGTCTCCATGTCTCCCTTTAGAAATATGGGAGTTGGAGATTTTTGAACTTTTTGGATCTATATTTGATTGGTTTGTGTCAATATGGGTTCACTATATTGATGACATCTTACGTACTATGGGATGGTCCACTCACAACACTCATGAATTTTGTCAAAGATTTAACAAAAATAACAAAAATATTTTTTTAACAGTAAAAACAAGTGAAAACAAATTACCATTCTTAGATCTGCTAATTAAAACAAAATGTGAACACATAGTGGCAGAAAACTATAGAAAACCAAATGCAACAAATAGCCTTTTACACACCTCTAGTGCTCATCCAGAGTCACAAAAAAAGGGATCTCAGTAGGTCAGTTCCTGAGACTTAAAAAAAATCTGTTCATCTACAACAAAATTGGAAAAGCATGCTGCTATGATGACAACTAGATTCCATAAACGAGGCTATTAAAAAAAATGATATAGTTCACAAGAAAGGAAAAGCGCTCTATCCTTGAGTAAAAAAAATATCTTTATTCCATCCATTTAAAATATGTCCATATGGAAAGTAACACATACAGAAGAAGGTTGGTGTAGTGGAGAAAGGATTACGCATTTCAGCAGTAAGCCATAATCATAGCCTAATGTTCCACTGCACAAAGCACATTTAAATAGTGTATACTATCATCCTATTAGTTAAACAAATAAAAACAATCTAAAAAGTAGCTATGTACTTTTATTTCCTAAAGGTTTATTTAAAAAATTACCTTTAAAATGCTCTGACTAAAGTAAGAAAGATAGACCGAGATCAACTTCTATATGAAAATTAAAAAAGATAAGATAAGATTTATATCTACTTATAACTGTCAATGGGAAAAAATGTCTGACATTCTTAAAAGAAATTGGCACTTTTTAACTATAGAGGACCAAATAAAAGAAGAAATAGGCTTGTAACCATTAATGGTAGTGAAAAAGGCACCAAATTTAAAAGACAGTTTGGTAAAAAGTATGTGCAAAAAAAGCCTTTCTCCATCAGACTTGCTAAGAAAAGATAGAGGTGTAAAAGGAAGTTTCCCATGTGGAAATACAGTAGTGTATATTTTCCATATATGGAACGAGCCAAGAAAGTTTTTGAAATAAAATATTTATTTAATTGTAACAGTGTTGGTATAGTATATATGCTACACTGCTGGTGTCCCTGTTTTTATGTAGGTAAAAGTAAGAGAACCTTTAAAGACAAGATAAAAGAACATATAGATGATATTATACACAAAAAATACAAATGTAGCAAAACGTTGGTCTGTGACATAATTTGTTTGCTGGTTTACAAAGTATATTCTCTTGACATAGAGTGCAGCAGGAGCTGCAGTCATTTTGAATATACCTTTTGGCTTCACTCTATGAAATCAGTGTTTTGTGATTAGCGCAATGCTTTTTCAGTTTCATATCGTCTGCTCAATTTTATGTGGAAATCTTTAGTGCTCAGGATTTGAGGGCAGGGATGAGAAAGCTTTTATATGTGTGTATTTGCAACATTGCAGATTTATGCATATGTAGTTTTTTGCCTAATATATTGGTCACATTTTTTAACAAATAAAGTATTTGTGTTTTAAAAAAATTAAAAGAGTGCTGTATCCCCTCTCTTTATCAGGGTTGTATTATACCTTGAGTTTCCTTTGCTTTATGATCTTTTTAATAACTTTCTCTAGAGGGTCTGCACCACAACTTACAGTGATTTGATATAATCTTTCAGCCTCTCTCCCTACCACATACTCCATAATTAATACACAAAACACAAAAAAACACAAATAAACACAAAAACACCAAATAAAAGTTTTGAGTACTGTGCCGACAAATACAAGGACACAGTAAATAAAAGATTAAAAATAGTAAATAAATCATTTTGAAGGATTCACTTGGGACTTTAAAGCTAAAATCCAAGAGCTATGATAGAAATAACAGTGAATATGAAATAGTAAAGAAAGACCCTCTTTGTGTAAAATAATAATAGTGTACTGCAAAAAAACCAACTTAGTAAATTATTAGAGCAGCTCTTGGTAAATTAAAGAATCTTGTATTGAAAATGTATAGAAAATAATGGAGAAGAACAGGTATGCTAATGAGGATCGGGAGCACGGCTCTATAGTGCAGCCAAGAAAAAGATACTGTGTAGACTGTAGTAGAAGAGTGAGCAACCAGAATAACAACATCAGCCTTAAAGGTAAACACTTTCAGTGCATAAGTAAGAAAGAAATAAAGCATACACAAAGAGAATACCATTAATAGTGTAAATTGTATGACCCCTACTTTTTTCGCATCCGTGGGTATGAGGTTGGGTTGAGTCCTGTGACCCAGGGGCCTTAGCTGAGGAGCCACCAGCAGCTATTACCCCTAATATAGTGTCTTCTTATCACTAGACTATATATAAGTAAAGAGTCTAGGTATTTTGGTGTTAAAATTTGTGAAATTAATGTGTCCCCTGGCTGTAATATACC
Source organism: Bombina bombina (assembly GCF_027579735.1). NCBI lineage: Eukaryota > Metazoa > Chordata > Amphibia > Anura > Bombinatoridae > Bombina > Bombina bombina. Next base: position 453,008,979 of record NC_069502.1, read on the forward strand.
TGAAATTATACCTGCAATTAGCCGGAGTGCTATGTGAGTGTATGAGAGTTGTAACTTATCTGAAGTGCACCCACTTTACCATGCTTACCAGCTTTAACAATTCTGCTTCTAGTAGAGAGCTCTTCTAGTGCTGTGTAAACATCTGAAGATCAGATGTTGATGGAGTACGATGACCCAACAAGAGTCACATACCGGCAACACCTGTGGCAGGCTTGTGACTAACTCTCCTAGGAAGAGATTATATCACAACCCAGTACTCCATACTCCCCTTTGTCCTATTACCAACTCTCTGAGGGGTAAAATAGGTCTCAAGTAGGTCTGAGAACCCCTCACAATGAAGAATCTGGAGCACCTCAGATCTTCTCCTTTGGAGGCAAAGATAAAACTAGGATACCAGAGAGGTGGGTGGGATTAAAAGCTCTTTGAATTTCAAGCATCTTTACCCCCTCTTGGTGGCCAGGAGTTGAATCCCAGGAGTAATGGCTCTGTATGTGTTATTGGTAGCCAAAGAGGTCAAATATGTTTGTGTGTTATTCACATCCATGGTATAACATGGCAAATCACTGCTTAGTTTGGATATATATATATATATATATATATATATAGAGAGAGTGGGTGTAGCTGAAGAAATAACCTTGGGTGTAGTCACCTCCCATGCCCAGTTACATACACGTTGCCCAGTATTTTTGTGGAGAGCATCGGGCAACCATATGGGGAGCAAGAGGTGCACACTTCAGACTTCAAGCATACTTAACCCGGTGTCGGGTTAGAGCACAAAAAATAAATATTAGGGTTTAATTTTAAAGTGTGCTTCATTGACGTCTATGGGGGAAGAATGTAATGCAGTTGCAATATCTGATGTCCACTTTTTAGCGTACATAGGGTTTGGCTCATGTGCAAACAATTTACTTTCAAATTGTAATTTGAGCGATAACCCACCCGTGTAAAAAGTTTATTTTCAGCGGTGTTTGCGTGCAAGTGAAAAAAAATATTTAGCCCGCCACTTGTAATCTGGCCCTGTGGTAGCTCAGAAAGCAAGCAGTGGTGTGGTACTTGTTTTATTTGAGTCATAGAGGCCCATTTATCAAGCTCCGAATGGAGCTAGAGGGCCTGAGTTTCTGGCGAGACCGCTGCTCCATAACCCTGTCCGCCTGCTCTCACCAGGCGGACAGAGATTGCCACAATCGGGTTGATTGACACCCCCCTGCTGGCGGTCGATTGGCCGCGAATATGCAGGGGGCGGCGTTGCACCAATAGCTCACAATGTATCAACTTTTAGCAAAATTCTTCATAGAATTTTTTGGACACTTTTGTTGTTATGGCATAATGTTTACAAGTTGGTTGATGTGTTTTAGAATTTTAAAAATCTTTTTATATCTGAGGAAAAATAATATTGAAGGAAATTATACCACTCATGGCATAAAGCATATTTTTCCAGGGTTACCCCAGATGCAGACGTTTCACTAAATTATTAATGAGATGTATTTACCTAACCTATTCATTCATAGCTAAAAAAGCAACTTCCATCAATTAAGTTTAGTTTTATCACATTCTGCCTGTCAGAGAAAAAGCCTATTCACTCTCTACTACAGCACATGTGTGAGCATGTGGCTGGTTAATAAACTAATTTCATTACGTTTGTATTTATGATTCATTTTTTAAAACAAGTGCCTGCACTACCCCCTGAATATAAATGAGACTTACAGAAAACAGAATTTTTACATTTTTTTCTCCCTAGAGGAATCTCTAACGCTGAAGTGTCTAACGTCCATAACCTCACTTTAGAATGTGGCTCTGTACTTCTAACTGGGTAAATGTTTGACTTGTATAAATCAGAATATTGGAAGTAGAAATGTAACTAGTTCACTGTTATTTAACTGTCATCTACTTTATTGCAGAACTGAGGAGACAGACAGCAAAGGGTTAATATGGTTACTGGTACCCCGCCAAGGAAAGTATATCCAACCCAGGCCTCATTCCTTTAATCCATTCAAATATCCAAGTACAATGATACTATGAAATACTTCTGAGAAACAGTACAGCATTACTAAAATTGTGCGACACAACAGCAAATAAATCAAATTAATGTCTTGCCAAGTCTAAGAAAAAAAAATGCATACTGAAGTTTGTAACGCCTAAGTTTAGATACATTTGTAAAATCATAATGCTCACTGAAATCAAGATAATACGGATGTTATCTCATATGTCAGCAACGGAACATGCTGTTATCAAGCTATTGACCAACCCATGATAAATAATGAGTCCATTGGTGAATTTCATTGTTGCACAAAATATATACATATGAAATTAGTTACCTAATATTTATTTGAAGGCACACAGTGTATTTACATTACTAAATAAAACCCCACATCAAAATCAGGCAGCGATTATTAACAACAGGGTTGCAAAATAACAATCACCTAATTATGTCTTATGGGGGGTAAAAAGTCCTAGCAGCATAGTAGAGCCAAGTATTAATAGTGATAAGCTATAACATTCAATGAGAGTTGCAACATTTTTTTTCCTATTCCTTAATCTTGCTGCTATTAACTCTCAACTGTCATTACATTGCCACTATCCTATTTTCAATTGAGGCGTCTGACACTAGGCACAAAATCAAATTATTGGGACAGTAAAGTCAAAATTTAACTTTCATGATTCAGACAGAACATGTAATTTTAGACATCTTTCCATTTTATTTCTTTAATCAAATGTTCTTCATTCTCTTGGTATCCTTTGTTGAAGAGTAAACCTTGGAGCAGCAATGCACTAGTGGGAGCTAGCTGAACAAATCAATGGCCAGATTACAAGTGCAGAATAAAATATCACTTTTGCGAGGGCGATGTTTGTGCGCCACTTAGTAATACCAGCGCATGCAAATGTGCACTGGTATTACAAGCTAGGTGTACGGTAGCATTGCTTTAACAAGAGCGCGCTTCCATAGGCTCCAATAGGAGCTTCGTTGTCATGCCATCAGACAGGGGTTAGTCGCACAGTGATGGTCAGCAGATCTTAACTATATATGTATATGCTTATTTACACATATTAGCACATAAGCATATACATATATATTTACAGGGAACACACAGTTCCCTATAAACAGCAATGTAAAGGCACTTTTCAGTGCTGTTTTATTTCTAACACCCCACACCCACCACGTTTAACCCCTAAAAATTTATTTGTGCATTAATTTTTTTTTAAATAAATAATTACAATACTCGTAGTCAGTGTTCCCTCTAAGGTGAATTTTGTGTGCAGCCCAGCAGTGAAATAGTTCATAAGAGAAACATACCTTCCAGTCTGCATTGTGCAGGGTTTGCTAATTGCAGGGTGTGGTCACCTAATTAACTGTTTCACTGCTGGGCCGCACACAAAACTGGGCTTAGAGGGAACACTGCTCGTAGTACTTTTAAATTCAGGGACAATTGGGGGACATTTAGAAAATTAACCAGAGATCTGACCTCTGAGTAATTTTCTGAGCTCGGGTAGCAATCACCAGCAACTTGTAATGGCTGGTTAATTATTGTGCGCTCGTAAACGAGCAAATTCCCCAAGTGAGCCAATGACAAGAGGCATATGTGCAGCCACCAGCTAGCTGCACATATGCCTCTTGTGACTGGCTCACTGAGCCTACATAGATATGCTTTTCAACAAAGTATACCAAGGGGTCAATTTATAAAGCACCGTATGGAGCTTTATGCCCTGAAGGCTCGGAAACAGAAGTTATTAAGCAGCGGTCTAAAGACTGCTCCTCCATAACTTTTCCGCCTGCTCTGAGGCCGCAGACAGAAATTAACCCGATCAAATACGATTTGCCGTGATTCTGCAGGGGGCGGCATTGCACCAGCAGTTCACAAGAACTGCTGGTGCAATGATAAATGCCGACAGCTTAAGCTGTCTGTATTTATCGATGTACAGACATGATACGCTACATCGTATCATGTCCGCTCGCACATTAATAAATATATTCCCAAGAGTTCAAAGCAAATTTCACAACATGAGTAAACTGGAAAGTTGTTTATAATTACATGCTGCAGCGCTAAGCATAGGTAAAATATGCAAAGGTAACATTTGTAAGAATAAAATGGGTAGAGGGCCTTTCCAAGAGTTGCACTAATGTGCTGTAGATTAGCTTACATGAAGATGATCTACAGGACAGCTGGGCTCATAGGTTTACATGCTAAGAGGGTTCAGGGGGTTACAAAAGAGGTGAGGAAATGAGGTAAAAGGAAAAAGGTTAGCACACATTCGGCTAGATTTAGAGTTCTGCGGCCAAAGGGGTGCGTTAGCTACGCATGCTTTTTTCCCCCCGCACCTTTTAAATACCGCTGGTATTTAGAGTTCACAGAAGGGCTGCGTTAGGCTCCAAAAAGGGAGTGTAGAGCATAATTTACCGCCACTGCAACTCTTAATACCAGCGGTGCTTACGGACGCGGCCAGCTTCAAAAACGTGCTGGTGCACGATTCCCCCAAAGGAAACAATGGGGCAGTTTGAGCTGAAAAAAAACACCTGCAAAAAAGCAGCGTTCAGCTCCTAACGCAGCCCCATTGTTTCCTATGGGGAAACAATTCCTAAGTCTGCACATAACACCCTAACATGTACCCCGAGTCTAAACACCCCTAGCCTTACACTTATTAACCCCTAATCTGCCGCCCCCGCTATTGCTGACACCTGCATTATACAATTAACCCCTAATCTGCCGCTCCGTATACCGCCGCAACCTACGTTATCCCTATGAACCCCTAATCTGCTGCCCCTAACCCCGCCGACCCCTATATTATATTTATTAACCCCTAATCTGCCGCCCCCAACGTCGCCGCTACCTACCTACAATTATTAACCCCTAATCTGCCGACTGGACCTCACAGCTATTCTAATAAATGTATTAACCCCTAAAGCTAAGTCTAACCCTAACACTAACACCCCCCTAAGTTAAATATAATTTAAATCTAACGAAATAAAATAAATCTTATTTAATAAATTAATCCTATTTAAAGCTAAATACTTACCTGTAAAATAAACCCTAATATAGCTACAATATAAATAATAATTATATTGTAGCTATTTTAGGATTAATATTTATTTTACAGGCAACTTTGTATTTATTTTAACCAGGTACAATAGCTATTAAATAGTTAATAACTATTTAATAGCTACCTAGTTAAAATAATTACAAATGTACCTGTAAAATAAATCCTAACCTAAGTTATAATTAAACCTAACACTACACTATCAATAAATTAATTAAATAAACTACCTACAATTATCTACAATTAAACCTAACACTACACTATCAATAAATAAATTAAATACAAATACCTACAAATAAATACAAATAAATACACTAACTAAAGTACAAAAAAAAAAAAGAACTAAGTTACAAAAAATAAAAAAAGAACTGTTACAAAAAATAAAAAAATAATTTACAAACATTATAAAAATATTACAACAATTTTAAGCTAATTACACCTACTCTAAGCCCCCTAATAAAATAACAAAGCCCCCCAAAATAAAAAAAATGCCCTACCCTATTCTAAAATAAAAATTGAAAAGCTCTTTTACCTTGCTCTTTTGCCTGTAAAAAAAACATACAATACCCCCCCCAACATTACAACCCACCACCCACATACCCCTAATCTAACCCAAACCCCCCTTAAATAAACCTAACACTAAGCCCCTGAAGATCTCCCTACCTTGTCTTCACCACGCCGGGTATCACCGATCCGTCCAGAAGAGGGTCCGAAGTCTTCATCCAATCCGGGCGATGTCTTCATCCAAGCGAGGGCTGAAGAGGTCCATCATCCGGCTGAAGTCTTCATCCAAGCGGGGGCTGAAGAGGTCCATCATCCAGCTGAAGTCTTCATCCAAGCGGGGGCTGAAGAGGCCCATCATCCGGCTGAAGTCTTCTATCAAGCGGCATCTTCAATCTTCTTTCTTCCGGATCCATCTTCATCCCGCCGACGCGGAACATCCTTCTTCCCCGACGGACTAACGACGAATGAAGGTTCCTTTAAGGGACGTCATCCAAGATGGCGTCCCTTCAATTCCGATTGGCTGATAGGATTCTATCAGCCAATCGGAATTAAGGTAGGAATAATCTGATTGGCTGATGGAATCAGCCAATCAGATTGAAGTTCATTGGCTGATCGGAACAGCAGATTAGGGGTAATGTAGGTTGCGGCGGTGTGCGGTCGGCAGATTAGGGGTTAAAAAAATTTAATAGAGTGGCGGCGATGTGGGGGGGCCTCGGTTTAGGGGTACATAGGTAGTTTATGGGTGTTAGTGTACTTTAGAGCACAGTAGTTAAGAGCTTTATGAACCGGCGTTAGCCCAGAAAGCTCTTAACTCCTGGCTTTTCTCTGCAGCTGGAGTCTTGTCGTTAGATTTCTAACGCTCACTTCAGCCAAGACTCTAAATACCGGCGTTAGAAAGATCCCATTGAAAAGATAGGCTACGCAAATGGCGTAGGGGATCTGCGGTATGGAAAAGTCGCGGCTGGAAAGTGAGCGTTAGACCCTTTCCTGACTGACTCTAAATACCCGCGGTAGCCCAAAACCAGCGTTAGTACCCCTTAACGCTGGTTTTGATGGCTAACGCAGAACTCTAAATCTAGGCGGTTGTATGCAATCTTGAACAGAAGAGTCTTTAAGAAGCACTTAGCATTTTCTGGAGAGCCCTGTAGACAGGGATGTGAGTAGGTAACAAGAGAAGAGGACAGAAGTAGATCATGAGGAGACTGAAGGGGATGAGAGGGAGAGTATCTGGGGATAAGGTCAGAGATGTAGGGGAAGTAGCGTTATTAAGGGCCTTTCATGTTAGGGTCAGGATATTGTATTTTATACTGGAGGTTAGAGTAAGCCAGTTTAGGGATTGGTAGAGAGGTACAGCAGATGAGGAGCGATGTGTAATGATGTGTAGTCAAGGTAGGAAAGGATGATAGAGAGACTAAAAATGTTGTCTTCTGTGAGGAAGTGGCAAATTCTGGAGATGTTTTTAAGGTGAAAATAGCTGGTGGAGGAGATTTTAAAGAAAGGGGGGGGAATAAGGAGCACACTTTTAGAGATATTTTGCTTAGTGAAAGGACATCCAGGATGAAACATTACAAAGGCAGTCAGTGACACGAGTTAGCAAGGAGGTGATAGTTCTGAGCAGAGAAGTAAATTTAGATGTCATCAGCATACAAATCATACTAAGACCTGTGGCACTTTATTAAGTATCCTAAGGATGAATTATAGATTAAGAATTATAGATTAAGAAGGCAGAAGATGGCTGGTTATAGAATCAGTGGTATCTGTATCAGTATAATAACACCCAGCACTATATAATGACACATTAGTGACACTGGCACATGGGTATAGCCAGAGGAGGGCTGGTTATAGAATCAGTGGTATCTGCATCAGTATAATAACACCCAGCACTATATAATGACACATTAGTGACACTGGCACATCGGTATAGCCAGAGGAGGGCTGGTTATAGAATCAGTAGTATCTGCATCAGTATAATAACACCCAGCCATATATAATGACACAGTAGTGACACTGGCACATGGGTATAGCCAGAGGAAGGCTGGATATAGGGTCAGTGGTATCTGCAACAGTATAATAACACCCAGCACTATATAATTACACAGTGGTGACACTGGCACATGGGTATAGCCAGAGGAGGGCTGGTTATAGAATCAGTGGTATCTACATCAGTATAATAACACCCAGCATTATATAATGACACAGTAGTGACACTGGCACATGGGTATAGCCAGAGGAGGGCTGGTTATGGGATCAGTGGTATCTGCATCATTATAATAACACCCAGCACTATATAATGACACAGTAGTGACACTGGCACATGGGTATAGCCAGAGGAGGGCTGGTTATAGGATCAGTGGTATCTGCATCATTATAATAACACCCAGCACTATATAATGACACAGTAGTGACACTGGCACATGGGTATAGCCAGAGGAGGGCTGGTTATAGGATCAGTGGTATCTGCATCAGTATAATCACACCAAGCAGTATATAATGACACAGTAGTGACACTAGCTCATGGGTATAGCCAGAGCAGTGCTGGTTATAGGATTAGTGGTATCTGCATCACTATAATCACACCAAGCACTATATAATGACACAGTAGTGACACTGGCTCATGGGTATAGCCCGAGGAGGGCTGGTTATAGAATCAGTGGTATCTGCATCAGTATAATAACACCCAGCACTATATAATGACACAGTAGTGACACTGGCACATGGGTATAGCCAGAGGAGGGCTGGTTATAGGATCAGTGGTATCTGCATCAGTATAATCACACCAAGCACTATACAAAGACACAGTAGTGACACTGGCTCATGGGTATAGCCAGAGGAGGGCTGGTTATAGGATCAGTGGTATCTGCATCAGTATAATCACACCCAGAACCATATAATTACACAGTAGTGACACTGGCACATGGGTATAACCAGAGGAGGGCTGGTTATAGAATCAGTGGTATCTGCATCAGTATAATAACACCCAGCAATATATAATGACACAGTAGTGACATTGGCTCATGGGTATAGCCAGAGGAGGGCTGGTTATAGAATCAGTGGTATCTGCATCAGTATAATAACACCCAGCACTATATAATTACACAGTAGTGACACTGGCACATGGGTATAGCCAGAGGAGGGCTGGTTATAGAATCAATGGTATCTGCATCAGTATAATAACACCTAGCACTATATAATGACACAGTAGTGACACTGGCACATGGGTATAGCCATAGGAGGGCTGGTTATAGGATCAGCGCTGCGGAATCTGTTGGCGCTCTACAAATAACCGATAATAATAATAATAATAATAATAATAATAATTATTATTATCAGTGGTATCTGCATCATTATAATAACACCCAGCACTATATAATGACACAGTAGTGACACTGGCACATGGGTATAGCCAGAGGAGGGCTGGTTATAGGATCAGTGGTATCTGCATCAGTATAATCACACCAAGCAGTATATAATGACACAGTAGTGACACTGGCTCATGGGTATAGCCAGAGGAGTGCTGGTTATAGGATTAGTGGTATCTGCATCACTATAATCACACCAAGCACTATATAATGACACAGTAGTGACACTGGCTCATGGGTATAGCCAGAGGAGGGCTGGTTATAGAATCAGTGGTATCTGCATCAGTATAATAACACCCAGCACTATATAATTACACAGTAGTGACACTGGCACATGGGTATAGCCAGAGGAGGGCTGGTTATAGAATCAATGGTATCTGCATCAGTATAATCACACCAAGCAGTATATAATGACACAGTAGTGACACTGGCTCATGGGTATAGCCAGAGGAGTGCTGGTTATAGGATTAGTGGTATCTGCATCACTATAATCACACCAAGCAGTATATAATGACACAGTAGTGACACTGGCTCATGGGTATAGCCCGAGGAGGGCTGGTTATAGAATCAGTGGTATCTGCATCAGTATAATAACACCCTGCACTATATAATGACACAGTAGTGACACTGGCACATGGGTATAACCAGAGGAGGGCTGGTTATAGGATCAGTGGTATCTGCATCAGTATAATAACACCCAGCAATATATAATGACACAGTAGTGACACTGGCTCATGGGTATAGCCAGAGGAGGGCTGGTTATAGAATCAGTGGTATCTGCATCAGTATAATAACACCCAGCACTATATAATTACACAGTAGTGACACTGGCACATGGGTATAGCCAGAGGAGGGCTGGTTATAGAATCAATGGTATCTGCATCAGTATAATAACACCTAGCACTATATAATGACACAGTAGTGACACTGGCACATGGGTATAGCCATAGGAGGGCTAGTTATAGGATCAGCGCTGCGGAATTTGTTTGCGCTCTACAAATAACCGATAATAATAATAATAATAATTATCAGCGGTATCTGCATCATTATAATAAGTTCCAGCACTATATAATGAAACAGTAGTGACACTGGCACATGGGTATAGCCAGAGGAGGGCTGGTTATAGGATCAGTGGTATCTGCATCAGTATAATCAAACCAAGCACTATACAAAGACACAGTAGTGACACTGGCACATGGGTATAGCCAGAGGAGGGCTGGTTATAGAATCAGTGGTATCTGCATCAGTATAATAACACCCAGCACTATATAATGACACAGTAGTGACACTGGCACATGGGTATAGCCAGAGGAGGGCTGGTTATGGGATCAGTGGTATCTGCATCAGTATAATAGCACTAAGCACTATATAATGACACAGTAGTGACACTGGCACATGGGTATAGCCAGAGGAGGGCTGGTTATAGAATCAGTGGTATCTGCATCAGTATAATAACACCCAGCACTATATAATGACACAGAAGTGACACTGGCACATGGGTATAACCAGAGGAGGGCTGGTTATAGAATCAGTGGTATCTGCATCAGTATAATAACACCCAGCACTTAAGGGTTAAAGGCCTATTTGGTCACTCCCCTGTCTAAGACTTACCAACTTATACTAATAAATAATTGAGACTGACGCACTTTCTTGTGGGTATAAAAAACCAGGCCGTCACGTCAACGTTTATTCAATACAATTCAGTAACTCGAGCTGACAAGCCCAACTTATGGTGGCATATTTACATATCTAAAGTAAACCCAGAACAACATGAGGACAGCGGCTTTTGGCCTACTGCAGAGGGCCCTCTGCTTTCGGTAAGAAAATGATAATCAGGGTTTTTCAGAGAACTTCTGGCCTACCTACACGGGGGGAAGGGCACACAGGGGGACTTGTGGGGGACCGCCCCTCCCGTCAGCCTGGCCATGACTCTCCCTGTTCTCCATTCCTTTTTTCGCAACTAGCCGCTGCCTCTCGCCATAAGGGTGCTGTACTTCTCCAACATAAGGCTTGGTGACCACCAGCCGCTAAGACCGGCTAGTCACCAAGGGAGGTACCTATATTAAAGTAATGGTCTTACATGAATGGCTTTGATTAAAACCTTTCCAGCCATTACTGACCTATTTGTTCATAACATATTATTTATTTTTGTTTATTTTTATTATTATTATAAAAAAAAAATTATATTATTTTTTTTTTGCCGCAAAACAAAATGGGGTGGGAGGGAAAACGTTCAGCTCAGGATCACAGGAAGAAGAGGCTGGAAAAAACACTGCATGGACTTTTTAAAGGTAGGAAGCCTCCAACAAATCTGCAACACTGTTGCTACCTATGCACCACCTCTTTTCCTGTCCATTTCCCTAATGCCTAAAGCCTTAGCACGTTACAGGCCCATTTAGGTCCCTACACTAGCTTAAGGGTTAAAGGCCTATTTGGTCACTCCCCAGTCTAAGACTTACCAACTTATACTAATAAATAATTGAGACTGACACACTTTCTTGTGGGTATAAAAAACCAGGCCGTCACGGCCAACTTTTATTGAATACAATTCAGTAACTCGAGCTGACAAGCCCAACTTATGGCGGCATATTTACATATCTAAAGTAAACCCAGAACAACAAAGCATAAAATATCATAAAATAATGCATGGATCCATGACTAACATTAATACAATGGTTAAAAGGTAAAACGTCTCTTAAATATGACGATTAACAATAAGACAGTCAGACAAAATGGCAAAAAACATGTAATCGATACTTGGGGCTAGATATCAAGCAAATGACAATGCATCAATCATAAATAAAAAGACAATAGAAAACGAAACAAGATGCTAATTAATAACAATGGTGTCAAAATTATTTCAAATCCTGTGGAAAAGAAATAATAACAACATAGAGCAGTATTGTTTAAGTAAACTTATAAACAATTAAAATGTATCTCACCATATATTGCCAACGCGTTTCGGCCCACCTGTAGGGCCTTTCTTTTCCACAGGATTTGAAGAACCACATATTCACAACATTTTATGATTTACCAATTGGAGCACAAACATTTTGTCATTTTTTACTCAATTGGAATTTATATTTTTATCTTCGAGTTGGGACATTTACTTCAGTTAAGGTTTTTACGCATATTTTTATTTTCACCTTTTTCACCTTTTTGATTTTGGACCATTTGGAATTTTTTATAAATTTTTAGAATTTTTTTTTTTGCACTTTTTGCATATCACGTCACCAAGTTTTCGGCTTAGACTTTTGGACACAGCTATAACTATTTGGAGTCAACCCATTTTTTATTCATTTATAACTTCTTCACATCCAGGAGGAGTACTAGGACACAATGGGGGGTAGTTATCAAGCCGTCAACCTCAAATACGCTGGAATTCCGCAGCGTATTTGTGGCGAGGCTGATTCGCCTAAGTTATCAAGCCCTAGATACCGGCAAAAGTAGAATTTTGTGATGTAAGCTTCGATCCGCCGGACACAGATCGATTCTTACGTCACTCCAGATGTTCCGCACACAATCTGACTACTTTTGCTAGTTATCAAAAAACTAGCAGGTACGCTCGGCACTAGGAATCAATGGGAGTCTGACCATAGCGAAAGTTCATGTTCGCTGCTGCCAGACATCCCATTGATTCCTATGGGAGATGTCTGCACCTAACACCCTAACATGTACCCCGAGTCTAAACACCACTAATCTGTCCCCCCTACACCGCCACAACTAAAAAAAAGTGTTTACCCCCTAAACCGCCGCTCCCGGAGCCCACCGCAAGCTATAATAAACATGTTAACCCCTAAACCGCCGCTCCCTGACCCCGCCGCAACTATAATATATGTATTAACCCCTAAACCGCCGCTCCCGTACCCCGCCGCAAACCTATATTAAATTTATTAACCCCTATCCTGCCCCCCCTACACCATCGCCACTGTAATAAATTTATTAACCCCTATCCTGCCCCCCACTACACCGCCGCCACTGTAATAAAATTATTAACCCCTAAACCTAAGTCTAACACTAACCCTAACACCACCCTAACTTAAATATTAATTAAATAAATCTAAATAATACTGTATTTATCTTATGAACTAAATTAATCCTATTTAAAACTAAATACTTACCTTTAAAATAAACCTTAATATAGCTACAATATAAATAATAATTATATTGTAGCTATCTTAGGATTTATTTTTATTTCTTTCATGTAATTAGCAAGAGTCCATGAGCTAGTGACGTATGGGATATACATTCCTACCAGGAGGGGCAAAGTTTCCCAAACCTCAAAATGCCTATAAATACACCCCTCACCACACCCACAATTCAGTTTTACAAACTTTGCCTCCGATGGAGGTGGTGAAGTAAGTTTGTGCTAGATTCTACGTTGATATGCGCTCCGCAGCAAGTTGGAGCCCGGTTTTCCTCTCAGCGTGCAGTGAATGTCAGAGGGATGTGAGGAGAGTATTGCCTATTTGAATGCAGTGATCTCCTTCTACGGGGTCTATTTCATAGGTTCTCTGTTATCGGTCGTAGAGATTCATCTCTTACCTCCCTTTTCAGATCGACGATATATTCTTATATATACCATTACCTCTGCTGATTCTCGTTTCAGTACTGGTTTGGCTTTCTACAAACATGTAGATGAGTGTCCTGGGGTAAGTAAATCTTATTTTCTGTGACACTCTAAGCTATGGTTGGGCACTTTGTTTATAAAGTTCTAAATATATGTATTCAAACATTTATTTGCCTTGACTCAGAATGTTCAACATTCCTTATTTTTCAGACAGTCAGTTTCATATTTGGGATAATGCATTTGAATTAATCATTTTTTCTTACCTTCAATTTGACTCTTTTTCCCTGTGGGCTGTTAGGCTCGCGGGGGCTGAAAATGCTTCATTTTATTGCGTCATTCTTGGCGCAGACTTTTTTGGCGCAAAAAATCTTTCCGTTTCCGGCGTCATACGTGTCGCCGGAAGTTGCGTCATTTTTTGACGTTATTTTGCGCCAAAAGTGTCGGCGTTCCGGATGTGGCATCATTTTTGGCGCCAAAAGCATTTAGGCGCCAAATAATGTGGGCGTCTTATTTGGCGCTAAAAAATATGGGCGTCGCTTTTGTCTCCACATTATTTAAGTTTCATTTTTCATTGCTTCTGGTTGCTAGAAGCTTGTTCTTTGGCATTTTTTCCCATTCCTGAAACTGTCATTTAAGGAATTGGATCAATTTTGCTTTATATGTTGTTTTTTCTCTTACATATTGCAAGATGTCTCACGTTGCATCTGAGTCAGAAGATAC